>NW_024466896.1:0-35725 GCF_017591425.1 Ochotona curzoniae
CGCCATTTGTGCGCGGCTGGTTGTGGTCCTGAGAGAGGCCCAGGGAGCTGAGGCAGTGCTGCCCTGTGAACTCCCTCCCCGCAGGAGCCCTCTGGAGGACACCCGACTCCTCAGGAGCTGGGAAGGGTGAGTGTGTGAGCGCATCTGCTCAGGCCCCAGGGCGGGAGGGGACGGGAGGGGACGGGAGGGGGACCTTGTTGTCCCACTCTGCAGCCCTGACCTTGAACCTTGGGACTCCCATCTTTCCAAAGTGTGCAGTGAGGAGGGGAGAGTGCCCAGGGACAGGCTGACCTTCATGTTAGCCCGATTTTCTGTGTATCCTGTTTGTGAGGCCTGTAGATGATGGAAGAATTAAGTTGTTTTGTGATTCGTTGTTGCTGTTATATCGAATTTAGCAAGATAACACGTCTGGTGTTCGAAGTGCTAAGAGAAAATGCCAGTGGCCACAAGCTTCACTTGGTTTGAGTATGCTGTTTCAGAAGGGAAGTAAGAAGCTGGAGGTGACCGTGCAGGCTGTGAGGAGTTCCCAGGCCACACTGTCACAGTGCTGGCTGCTTAGGATTCCCTCCATGTGCAGTGAGCCCTCTGGGCACTGTGTCCTCAGGGAGAGTGATGCCCAAGGCCTGGGCCTGAGTAAGCTGCTGAGTGTGGATCTCGCTGTGAAGTGTGAGCAGGCTGCTTCCCAGAGCTCATTCTCTGTCATGTCCTTGTGCTTTGATTTGCAGTTTGCCCACTTGTGTAGGAATGTTGTGTTCTGATTTGGATGTTGCACCTTTGTTCTGTGTCATGGAGCCTGAGTTTATTCAGTGGTCTCAGAAAGAATAGAAAATGCTTTTTTTTTTTTTAAGAATAGAAAATTCTTGACAGCTTTATTTTCTGCCAAATTTCAGTAAGACTGTAAGCTCTATGTCTGATTGCGTATGTGAGAAAAAGCCTTTGTCAGTACAACTGTTGGTCTCTTTTATGGGCCCGGCGCGGTGGCGCAAGTGGTTAAGGTCCTCTTTTCCCATCTGGGTTCTAATCCTGGCAGCCCCGCTTCCCTTCCAGCTCCCTGCTGTGGCCAAAGCAGCGAGGACAGCCCAAAGCTTGGGAACCTGTGGGAGACCCCTCCTGGCTTCGGATCGGCATAGCATCGACCGTTGCGCTTGGGGAGTGAATCATGGATGGAAGATCTTTATGTCTCTTCTGTATATGCCTTTCCAATGAGAAAATAATAAAATAAATCTTTAAAAAAAAAAGATTTATTTTTATTATGAGGTCCGATATACAGATATACAGAGAGGAGTGGAGACAGAGAGGAAGATCTTGTATCCGGTGATTCACTCCCCAAGCAGTAGCAAAGGCCAGCGCTGAGCCAGTTTGAAGGCAGGAGCCTTGAGCCTTTTTCAGGTCTTCTCTACACCTGCAGGGACCCAAGGCTTTGGGGTATCCTCAACTGCTATCCCAGGCCACAAGCAAGGAGCTGGAGGAATGTCGGGCCACGCTGATTAGAACCAAACCATATGAAGTCATGGCATGTGCAGTGCAAGGACTTCAGTTGCTGGCTACCATGACAGGCGCATGTTTGATGTTTTTGATGGCTTAAACGTTGTGTTTTGGGTCATATGGTAGCACAGCAAATCAAGGTGCTACCAGTTACAATTCTCCTCCCAAAGACATCTGGGAATGCTGCCTAAGGGGTCCACAGCGCTGGGGTCCTGGACCCCCAGTATAAGCTCTAATTCCCTTGCTTTTGTCTGGCCCAACAAGTGCTGCCATACAGGGAGTGAACCAATACATAAAAAATATCTTGTTCTCTCTCTGCCTTTCCAATAAGTAAATATACCATATATATATATGTATTGGCTTATTTTCAAGTGAGAGTTACAAAGGAAAAGAGACAGAGATCTTCTGTCCACTGGCTCACTCCCCAATGGCCAAAATGACCAGTCCTAGAACAAGCTAATTCCTGCAGCCTGCAGCTTTTCCCGGGTGATTAACAGAGCTGGGTTGAAGTGGAACAGCTGACTTCATATGGGATGCTGGTGTTGCAGCTGGCAGCTTTACATGTTATACCACAATGCTGGCTTTGCTTTCATTTTTGTGCTGATGGCAGCATTTTTCTTGCTTTCACTTCTCATATGCTGATTCTTGGCAAGTGTTTTACAGGTGGGAAATTTTTTATGTTACAAACTGTGGATGAATTCTGATGCTGTATGAGGTATTGGTAGGGTAGAAGGATTGGAGTCTAACATTTCCTTCCTGTGCACTTCTTTCTTTTGTGGTTGGACTCTCTTTTCTTCATGTGGTGTTAACTAATATGCCTGTGTGATCACCTTGCTAAGCAGTCTCCAGCACTGGCTGGGCACTGACACTGCAGCATTAACTTGTCCTGATTACTGCCAGTCGGTGTGGACCTTCCCTTGCTGTTCTGTGAGATTTTCCTTTACATCCTTGCTGAGCATCTTATAGAATGCCATGTTCTTTCTTTTATTAAGATATGAAGGATATGTTTCTCCTAAATTTTTTGTTTGTATCATTTTCTTAGAGTATGTCATGTTCTTTTGCATATAATCCAATTTTACTTTGCACTGTACTATTTCTTGAGAAGTTAAAGTATATTATAGTCCAAATGGTTTTACATTTTCTGTGTGTAATTACTCTCAGTCCTTTTACTTATTAAAAACTGTAACAATTTTGTTCAATGATGGTAGTATCATTTTGAAGAAAGATTTATACATTAAATGATAGGGAAATGGTAAGAGTGAATATTTGTACCATTGCTTGGTGTCAAAACCCTTTTTTCAATGACTTACCATCCAAAATCACATTGTACTTTTAGATTAATTTATCTATCATTTGTTTAAGAGGATATGAGATGAATCAGAACTCCTATTCCCTGGTTGATTTCTGAGATGCCCACAGGTGCAAAGCATCAATCAGGGCTAAGCTGGGAGCTGAGAACTGAATGCAGGGTTTTTCCTGTGGGTAGCAGAACCCCCGGTGCCTTAAGCCATCACCGCTGCTTCCCAAGGTCTGCATTAACACAGAGCTGGAATGAAGGTCAGAACTAGGAATGGAAGCCAAGTACTGCAGTGTAAGGTAGAAGTTCCTTACCTGCTAGGCTCAACACTCATCATGTATGGGGCTTTTTGTTTGTTTGTTTTAGTCATTGTTGTCAACTGAGTTACGTTGATCCAATTTTGAATACCTTGCCTGTAATTTGACAGCAGAGTTAAAATGACTCAAACATTGTGAGGACGATATTATGGTTGACGTGGAATGAATGCATCCTATTTCAATGTACTTATTTGAAGCCTGGATGCTCTACCCTGTCTTTTTTTTTTTTTGGTTAATATTTATTCATTTATTGGAAAGTCACATACACAGAGAAGAGGAGAGACAGAGAGGAAGATCTTCCATCCGATGATTCACTGCCCAAGTGAGCACAACAGCTGATGTTATGCCAATCCGAAGCCAGAATCCAGGAACTTCTTCCGTGTATCCAGCACTGGTCCCGGGTCAAAAAGCTTTGGGCCATCCTCGACTGCTTTCCCAGGCCACAAGCAGGGAGCTGGATGGGAAGTGGAGCTGCCGGGATCAGACTTGCACTCATATGGGATACCATTGCTTTCAAGGCGAGTACTTTAGCCGCTAGGCCATGCCACTGGGCCTCTGTCTTATTTTTAACATTTATTTATTTCTATTGGAAGTCAGAGACGCAGAGAGGAGGTGGAGAGACAGAAATTATCTGTCTGCTCAATCACTCCCCAGGTGGGTACCATGGTTAATGCTTTGCCAATTCAAAACCAGGGGCCAGGAGCTTCTTCCAGTTCTCCCAGGCGAGTGCTGGGTCCCAAAGCATTGTGTCGTCCTGGACTGCTCTCCCTGACCCCAAGCAGGGAGCTAGATGGAAAGTGGGGCCCACCGGGACACGAATTAGTGACCATATGGGATCAGGGATGTGCACAAGGTGAGGACTTTAGCCACGTGAAGCAGCTGGTGGTGGCATAGTACTTGAGTGTCTCC
Source organism: Ochotona curzoniae (assembly GCF_017591425.1). Lineage (NCBI taxonomy): Eukaryota > Metazoa > Chordata > Mammalia > Lagomorpha > Ochotonidae > Ochotona > Ochotona curzoniae. The sequence continues at coordinate 4,009 of NW_024466896.1, forward strand.
CATCCACATGTGACCTGCAAGGCAGGGGGTGTGGCCTAGAGTCAGTCTGACACAGCCACAGCTCTTAAAGGCAATCAGAAAAACAAAAACAAACAAAAAACATTGCACAAACCATCCTTTTTTTATCATTCTTCCTTTCAAGTGCATAGGCACATTTGCTCAAAAGCAGTGTAACTCTATCTAGGTTCCAGGTTAGCTTTCCAGCAGAGGCATGTACAAAATGCCAAGAAATTTTACTGCGAATCATGTACAGGAGAATCAAGAGGTTCAATGAGAAAAGTAACCCTGTGGTTTGATTACAATGTTGTTTATTTATTTATATGTTTATTTATTTATTCACTACTTACTCATCTACCTATTTTAAACATTGATTTCTGTTGGAAAGGCTGATATACAGAGAGAAGCAGATACAGAAAGATCTTCTACCTGTTAGTTTACTCCTTCAGTGACCTCAACACCTAGAACACAGCCGGAGCTCAGCCAATCTGAAGCCAGTACCTGGGAGTGTCTTCCTGGTCTCCCACGTGGGTGCAGGGTGGCAAGGTTTTGGGCTATCCTCCACTGCTTTCCCAGGCCACAAGCAGGGAGCTGGATGGGAGGTGGAGCAGCCAAGATTAGAACTGGCGCCTATATGGGATCCCTCTTGGTGTGAGGACTTTAGCCGCTAGACTCCCATGTCAAGCACAGATTTTGAGTATTTAAATAATGCTTGGGGTGGATGTTGTAAGATAACATGTTACATTGCTGCATGCAATGCCAACGTTCCATATAAGGACCAGTTACACTCTGATGTTCCCTGTCTAATCTAGCTTCCTGCTACAGTGCTTGTAAGATAACAAAGTGACCTAGTTCCTTGGAAACCTGCAGCCCTGTGGAGGATCTGAATGGAATTCCAGGCTCCTGGTTTTGGCTGGACCTTGCTTATTCTTGTGGAAATGGGGAAGCAAACAAGTGGAGGGAAGATCTCAGTCTTTCTCTGTTTGTCTCTTCTACTGTGATTCTCACATTGAAGTCAATGATAAGATGTTTTGAAAGAATTAAAAAGGGCCTGGCATGGTAGCATAGTGGCTAACGTCCTTACCTTGTGTGAACTTGGATACTATATTTTTGCTGGTTCATGTCCTGGGTATTCCACTTTTTATCCTGCTCCCTGCCTGTGACCTAGGAAAGCAGTAGAGGACAGCCCAAAGTCTTGGGAGCCTGCGTCTGCATGCAAGACCCTGAAGAAGCTCCTGACCCCTGGCTTCAGATCATTTCAGTTCTGCCCATTGTGGCCACTTTAGTAGTGAACCACTTAATAAAAGCTCTTTCTCTCTGTCTCTGCTTCTTTCTATAAATCTAAATTTCCAGTATAAATTAATGCATAAATATTTGAAATTCCATTTTGAATTAAAAAGGCAATAAGTCTACTGTATACTGTGTAGATCAGAACTGTTTAATTGTTTCAGAAGGTTCACTGTTAGTTTCCAGGGATGAATCTGGTTTTAAACAAATTCTAGTGAATTTTGATCATCGTGTACTTGAATGCTATCATGAGGTCCAGTGCAGTATGTGAGTGCATATATGTCATAAGCTGAGTAAAGCAGGTGCCCAGGCTTTGTTTAGACAGCACATGGGGTCCTCCGTTCCAGTGTCCTGCATAAGCTTACCATATTGTGAAGTGTAGTCACCACACGCTGGGATGGAACCCTGGATCTTGTTCCTTCTGTCTCACTTTCTTTGCTAGCTGTTCTACCTCCTTGCTGTCCCCAGTCCCCTTCTTCCCAACCTGGAATATCAGCATCCTAAGTCTTACCATTCATTTCTTGTGGTTCTAATGGTTCAAAATTGCAGAGCAAGATGAGAATAGGTTTGGTTTCTGCTGTGGTCACTCCCTGGCCAACTCACAGCCTCCATGGTGTTTCCTCTGTCCCTGTGTATTCTTTCTTTTTTTTTTTAAGATATATTTATTTTTATTGGAAAGTCAGATATACAGAGAGGAAGAGAGACAGTAAGACAGCTCTTCCGTCCGATGATTCACTCCCCAAGTGAGCACAACAGCCGATACTATGCCAATCCAGAGCCAGGACCCAGGAACTCCCACACAGGTGCAGAGTCCCAAGGCTTTGGGCTGTCCTTGACTGCTTTCCCAGGCCACATGCAGGGAGTTGGATGGGACGTGGAGCTCCTGGGATTAGACTGGCACCCATATGGGATTCTGGTGTATTCAAGGTGAGGACTTTAACCTGTAGTCCACACCACTGGGCCCGTCCCTGTGTATTCTTAAAGGAACAGAAATTAGTTGTAAGTGGATTTACAGTGACTATAGTTTCTGGTAATCACCCTCGTTTAAAATTTTTTTAATTCATTTTTATTTGAATATTAAAAGCAGAGAGGATGGGAAACAGAGGCAGATCTCCCATGCACTGTTTCGCTCTGCAGTGGATGAAGTGGTGAGACTTGAGCTTATCCAAAGCTAGGATCCGGGAGTTTCTTCTGGGTCCCTTATATAGGTTCAGGATTCAAAGTCTTTCTGCCCTCCCTGACTGGTTTCCCGGGCCTCTAACGGGGAGCTGGATGGGAAGTGGAGCATCCGGGAGCGGAACCAGTGTACATATTTCATCCCAACACATGCAAGGTGCAGACTAATGGCACTAGGCTACCGTGCTAGGCCCAGTAATTACCTTCTTTGAAGTGCTGTTTCTTGGGCAACAACGGTAGCCTAGTAGCAAAGGTCCTTGCTTTATACCCGCTGGGATCCCATATGGGTGTTCATTCTAATCCCGACTGCCCACTTCCATTCAGCTATCTGCTTGTGGTTTGTGAAAGCAGTCGAGGACAGGGCTTGGGACTCTGGACTTGTGGGAGACCCAGAAGAGAGTCCAGGCTACTTGCTTTAGATTAGCTCATCTGCGGCCATTGTGTTTGTTTGGGGAGTGAATCAATGGATGGAAGATCTTCCTCTCTTATGTCTGACTTTGTAATGAAAAAGTAAAGTATTTAAGAAAAAAATGTACTGTCTTGTTCCCAGCGTGGTGGCCTAGAGGCTAAGGTCCTTGCCTTGAGGTGCCAGGATCCTATATGGATACCGGTTCTAATCTTGCTGGCCATGCTTCCCATCCAGCTCCCTGCGTGTGGCTTGGGAAAGCAGTCAAGAATGGCCCAATGCCTCGGGACCTGCCCCAGGAGGCTCCGTACTCCTAGCTTCAGATTGGCTCATTGCCGGCCATTGTGGTCACCTGGAGACTGAATCATCAGATGCAAGATCTTCCTCTATCTTTCCTCCTCTCTATATATGTGACAATGTAATGAAAATAAATTTTAAAAAAAAGAAGAAGAAGAAGAAAAGAAAAAAGAAAAGAAATGAATGTACTGTCTCAAAGTAGTGTCACATTGGCGATCCAGCCTCCTTGCTATGAAATTTAGGGAAACCCATTTCTGTCTATAGCAGTTAGAAGGACCTAGAAGGACCTAGTGACAACCATTTTGAAGTTTATTTGCTTTTTGAAACTAGTGTTATGATTGCTCATGGTTTCATTTTAAATATGATCTCTGTCAGCAGTGCTTCATGTATACCCATACCCACACATATCCAGCATTGTGAATATGCTTGATGATCATATGCAGGTCATCATTGGGTAATCCACAAAATACATAAAGTAGAAGGAATCATAAAAATTAACTGTATGCTAATCAACATTTGTAATTTTTAAAATACACATTCTAAAATTTGAGATAACAAGCAATGCAAAACCCAGACATAATAATCCTACTCAACAGTCAACATGAGGGATGTCTTTCCATGTCTGTATCTACTTTATTTCTTTCTTTGTTTATTTTTAAATGGGTAAGACTTTTATTTTTTCCATATTGTTTCCTTCATGTTTAAAGGGGGGTATTAAGGGATAAGTCCCACCCGATTTCCCACCCTCCCCAAGTCCCAGATGTAGGGTACGCTCTGAGGTTCTTGCTCAAGTGGTTTTGATATTTCAATAGTTATGACTCGCTGCCAATGTTGCCACTCCAAGCATGATGAGGTTTTTGAAGAATCCACTAATTGACATAGTCCATCATATAGTCTCTGCTCCGTATTTCACTTCCAAGATATAGCTGAGATGGTTGGTTGACCTGTCCTGTCTTCTCTCTTTTCTTGGTTAGGGTTCTGAGTCCAGCATTTTGATTGGGGAGATCTCCAAAGAGACTTTGTCTGAGGTGTTCTCAAACCAGATTCTTGTATGTTCTAGCAAGTACAGGGCCCGGCACAGTCCATCGCCCCCATCAGCTGGTGGTTGCAGTTGCTGGATTGGTTCTGTATTCACTCCGGACTTCCACTGGAACCAATGGGAATTGCAGTCCAGCCTGGTGCTGCCCAGCACATATTCGGCCGTCGCATAAACCAGTGGGAGCTGCAGCCTAGTTGGGGTAACCTGCAATAACCCCCATCAGGCCCGCCCCCTACCCTTGTTTGCCAGTATGTGTAGCAGTAGTCTAGTCTGTCCCACACCCCATTCCACCCCAGCCCCTGGCCTAGTTTTATACCCTCCTGTGGCAGTGGTAACCCAAGAGGGAGGAGCCCATTATTTCCTTCCCAGACCTCTCCCATTCCCGGATGATGCACTCTCCAGATAGTTCAGTGGTTTGACTTGACACAACTAGCCCCCAGTGCCTGCTTCTGCCAGCTGGTACTGTGGCTAAGCCCAAACAACCCTCACCCACTCTAATTTTGTTGCGTCAATAGGAATAATCAGCCCAGCCTGGCTTTTCCCTAATCTAGGCCACATGAGGCCCATGGGTGCTGTGGCCCTGCCTAGTCTGGTCTGCCCCCATCCCAGCCCATGCTCTCCAGTGGGAGTAGCTGTCCAGCAAAGGAACCCTCCCTTATTCCCCTACCGGCTCTGCCCCCTCCCTTCCTGGTTCTCACGTGAGCTGGTTGGGAGCTGAAGTCAGATCCAGTACAGGCAACCTAACCTTGGCATTCCGTAATGTGCACTGCCTTTGTTGTGACTGAACCTGGCTCGACCCACACTGTTCTGGTGCTTGGATTTGATAGTGGATGATGTGGACAGATTCAGCCTGGGCTGTTTCCTAACATGCATGTTTCTTGCGCTTACCTGCCGGGTCTGGGTCCTGCCAGATGAGTTGCCCAGGCTCCTCCATCAGAACCTCTCCCAATGCCAGGTTTCCCGCTTACCAGTGGGTTCATGAGCCAACCCTACTCAGTCCACTTCCTGTCATAGCAGGAACTGTGGCTTTTCCTGACTGGCCATCAACCCAACTGGTTCTTGTTGTTGGATGTTTCAGCCCAGCCATGGTTTGTCCATACCCACATATGGCTCACACATGGCTCAGTAGGGGTTTGAGACCTTGCCTAGTCCATCGCACATCTATCCCAGTCCTCCAGGACACCAGAGGGTGTTGGGGTCTGGCCCAGCTCAGTGCATCCAATCCCAGTCCACACTTGTGCCAAGGGAGACTACAACTGTTTCCTGATCAGAACGCAGCCCCCATTCCAGGTCACACGCCCCTTGGTGGGAACCTCAACCCAGCTAGAGTTGTCCCCTTAGCTCCCCAACCGGGCCTGTTCCCAGCCATAGATTGCGCACATGCTAGTGGTTGCTCTGACTCAGCTTGGCACAGCCCCTCACCTGTCCCGACCTCTGCCTTAGACACTGTGGCTTAGCGTCCCTGGCTCACGCAGACCAGTAGGTGCAAGAGCCTAGCTCGGCATGACCTGTGCTCCATCCTGGTCTCTAGTTTTGCTTGTGGGCTAAGGTTTGCTCAGTCCTGCCTGATATACCCTGTTCCATTACCAATTGACACATTTGCCAGCTGTTGGAGCTACTTTTCCCAGCTTGTCTGACCCCCAGGTCTGGACCACATGTTCACCAGCGAGAATTATGAGTCACCAGGGGAGTTTCCCAAGTGCCTCCACTTACTCCACTCCCAGACCCAGTTCTCATACATGCCATTGGGTTTAGGCCAGTGCCTGGCGCAGTCTGGCCTTCCATTTGGCCTTGTATGAGCTGGTGAACATTGCAACCCGGCCCACCCCACACCCTATTCAGGATGCACATTCGGGTGCTGCTGCCCTGACCAGTCCAGACTGTTGGGGGTTCCTTTACCTGTGATTGATAGCAGGCTCCTTGGTCACACCTAGCTTAGTCCATCACCACCCCAACTCTTGAGATAACCAGTGGGGCTAGAATTTTCACAGGCTGTGGCCCACACATCCCTCATAGAATTTACCCCTGGTTATGGCTCTTGAGTGCTAGTTAATGTAATGGCTTGCTTAATGTGACCCTTTTCCTGATCCATCATCATGTCAGGTAACATGATATAATTCTGCAGGACAAGCCCCAAGCCATAGCTTTAGCATGGACTGGTATTTGGTGGTCAGCATTGTTCAGTGATTACAAGTTTTACAAAGAAGGAGTTCCTGTCATTGGGAATCTTTATGAATGCTTCACGTCTAGAAGCATAATGGGTTCAACCTGGAGCTAACTAAACAGCAACTCAAAGAAGCAAAACCCCAGAGCTCCCTGGCTGGAGGGCCAGCAGGTGGAGCCTGGCACCAAATGGTGCACTGGCTGCCTGGGGACAGCTCACCATGTGCACATGGTGGCTATCATCTGGGATCCAGGCATGAGACGCCCCGTCCTGAGACCCACCAGCAGCTGGGAGGCTGCTGGAAGTTTAAACTCCCAGGCCCAAGGTCAGGCCCCTCTGCAATCCCATTCACTGCCCCATGAAGGCGGCAGGTGGATCCTGGACCTACCCCATCACGGAGACCTCCCCCATCGGTGTACTCACCCCGAAGGGAGCAGTCCCCGGAGCCCAGGCAGGCCCAGGGACAGCTCACCACGTGCACATGGTGGCTGTCGTCTGGGATCCAGGCATGAGACGCCCTGTCCTGAGACCCCTGTATCTACTTTAAATCACAGATACTGGAAAGTAGCACTTGGGACTGCATGAAAGATAGAATGATGCATTTCAAAAAGCATAAGTCTAATACCATGGTCTCACAAAAAATAAATCAATGCAGGATTTCTACTTTTGGTAAGCAATTGTAATACTCAAATTTTCAAGTACATGATAAGTGAATTTGTCAACAGAGAAGCTGATATTGCCCATTTAGTGAGGTTGGGTTGACATTTGCAAGATTAAAAAGAGCATTTATATTGTACTTGTAAGATTAAAACCTGTTATGTTAGTATAGTCAAAGCCTCTGAAGCACACACATAATGGGGGTCATTAATGGGATGCATATCACTGAGTTTAATTTTCTTTTGCCTAGTGTATCCTACTTTTGTTGCTAATAGAGACATGCAAGTTCAGGGTATGCAAGCAGTCATGAGAGTGGAAAGGATAAAAAGACCCTGCATTCACCAGGTCACTCCCACCATGACCCTGGGCGTCTCCATTCCAGGTTGGCCAGGTCTCCCATGTAGGTACCAGAGCCCAGTTCCTGGCTTCATTCCCTGCCATGTCAGGTGTATTTTATACACTGACCAGAAGCAGAATGGCTGGTACAGAAACTGGTGCTCTGATAACTGGATGCCAGCACTACCAGTAGTGTCTCAAGATATTGTATCTCAATGACAACTCTCATTCAAAAAAGAGTTTAAAGAAAAGGAAAAAAAAAGGTCTTATGAAGATTCTCAAAATGGTGCCAGAGCCAGCAACTGGAGACATATTTGAAGAAAAATCAAGATTTGATCACGGCAGCCAGACTCAGTGTTATTTAAACCTAGAACTGGCCCTGCCCTCCCTCATCATGACCAGGTCAAGTGGGAACTGCTCTCCAGGCAACTGCAATTGAGAACACAGACCTGCGCCCCCTGCTGAGTGCCAGCAGAAGATGACATCACCTCTTTCTCTGTGCTCAGTTGCCTGCTGTCATCACCATGCTCTGCTGAGTGGTGTGAGAGGAATGGGCCCAGGGCCTGCAAGGGTTGTGAGACTCTTATTGAGCCTGAGGACACCTGGCTCCCACCTTCACCATATTTTTAATTTGAAAGACAGCATTATAGAAAAAGAAATAGAGACAGAGAGGGATCTTCTTCTGGTGGTTCACTCCCTAAATGTGCTCATTAGCTGAATATGGGCTGGTCCTAGTTAGGAGCCTGGGGTTTCTCCCAGCCCTCTGACATGAGTAGAGGGGCCCAGGGACTTAGAGCATCCTTTGCTGCTTTCCTAGCCATTAGCAGGGAGCTGGACTGTAAGTGTAGTAGCCGAACCCAAAGCAGCACCATATGTGATGACAGCATTGCAGGTGGATGCTTAGCACAGGATTCATGTTCTATTTTTTTATATATATATTTTTAAGACTTGCTTATTTTTATTACAAAGTCAGATATACAGAGAGGATGAAAGAAAGATCTTCCATCCGATGATTCGCTCTCCATGTGACTGCACCAGCTGGTGTTGCACCAGGTCTCTCACACGGGTACAGGGTCCCAAGGCTTTGGGCCATCCTTGACCGCTTTCCCAGGCCACAGGCAGGGAGCTGGATGAAAAGTGGAGCTGCTGTGATTAGAACCAGTGCCCATGTTGCATCCTGGCACATGCAAGGAGAACACTTTAGCCTCTAAGCCCCAGTAAGAATACATTTCTAGCTATATTGCTGTCATGCATATCGATATTCTATGGGCTACGGCCACTAAAATGGTATTCAAGTGTCATTGTGGGTTTAAGAGCAGGCATGTGTCGTTGAAGTCTTCAGAACTTTCATTTGGAACAATTACTAGAAAGCTGAATGGAATAAATATGTGTTATATCTCTGTTTGATATATTGTGTGGACAAAACTGCTCTGATTGAAAGATGTTTGAATTCTACTGATGTTAGCATTAACCTCAAGTGTGTTCCAATGGAAGTCCTCACCTGGAGTCCTATGCAGCTCATTGTAGAAATAGAGAAATACGTTATAGCACCAATTGATTCTCCATAGCAAACATCTTGGTGACAATCTATTTTCTATAGTATTTTGTAATTTGTACAATAGTACGAGTAGTTGTTGAAAAAATTGGTTTCTGCTTGGCATTCACATTATTTATTACTAGTGTTTGCTAGATGAGCTAGCGGAGAGTAAATCCATGGCAGGAGGCAGGAGCTTCTTCCAAGTCTCCCATGTGGGTACTGGGTCCCAAAGTATTGTGCCACCTTGACTGCTTTCCCAGGCAAACAATCAGGGTGCTGGAATAAAAATGCAGCAGTCAGGACATGAATCAGCACCCATATGGGTTTTGTCACATGCAAGGTGAAGACTTTAGCCACTAGGCAATGGTGCTGTGCCCAGTAACATTTTTAAAATAAAAAGTAACAGTTGTTTCCTTGAGTTTGTTTTAGTTTAATCAGTGCCAATTATTGAAATTGCTGATACTGCTTCTACAAAGCCTTCATTGTACTTGTAAAGCACTACTCTTGCCCATGGAAGCTGATTGCTTTTGTTCCTCCAGCCATTGTGTCTGCTTCCTGCCTTGGCATTGCTTAGCACAGCAGGAATCAGTAGGGAGACTGGGCACAAGCAAGAAAAACTCATCAGTCCCTCTGCCCACCTTCTCTTGCAGGTGTAGCCCTGCAGCCCGCTCATGCTTCCAAGGCTGGAGAACACACACACACCTTCAGTAAGTTGTTTGTTTACTTCTCACCTTGTTTTACATTGTATCATAACAACTTTATGGTGTTTTTTTTTAAAGATTTATTTTGATTATTTTTTGATTGGAAAGGCAGATATACAGAGAGGAGAGACAGAGAGGAAGATCTTCCATCCGATGATTCACTCCCCAAGTGAGCGCAACGAGCCGACACTATGCCGATCCGAAGCCAGGAGCCTCTTCCAGGTCTCCCACGCGGGTGCAGGGTCCCAAATCTTTGGGCCGTCCTCAAAAGCTTTCCCAGGCCACAGGCAGGGAGCTGGAAAGGAAGCGGGGCCGCCGGGATTAGAACCGTCGCCCATATGGTATCCCCGGCGTGCTAGGCGAGGACCTTAACCACTTGCGCCACCGGGCCGGGCCCTATGGTGGTTTTTAAACTAAAATGAAAAGGGAAGTATAAGAGAAAGAAGGCAAAACTTTTGTAAACAAGAAATTGGAGCTGTCAAAACCTGTTGTAACTTTCTCTTGAGGTTTTCTGATGCCATAGCCAAGTCACGGTTATTATTATTACATGATTCAAATTGAAATGAAGAATTTGTTAATGATTGTAGGATATGAAGTTTGAAATGGTGTTTACTGATCAAATTTATTTAAAGACTGACTTGCAGAAAGAGAAGGAGAGAGAGATGTCTGCTCTCTGCTGATTGATTCTGCCAGTGGTCACAGTGGTCAGGGCTGGACCATATCACAGAAGAATCAGGTAGTTCTTCTGAGTCTTCCAGATGAGTTTCCCACCCAAGTGCTTGAGTCATCTTCCACTGTTTCAAATTTACATTGACTTAGAGCTGGATTGGAAGTGACGTAGATGGTAGCTTAGACTGCTTTGCCACAATGGCATGTTCTACTGAAGAATGGTTTTGCTATTGCATGGTTTCTTTTTGTTTGTTTTGTCTTTAAGATTTATTAATTTGAAAGGCAGGTCTACACAGAAAAAAGGTGGAGAGACATCTCCCATGTGCTGGTTTGCTTGTCAAATCACCAGAATGTGCAGAGATAAGCAAGTCTGAAGCCATGAGCAAGGAGCATTGTTCAGGTCTCCTACTTGACTACAGGAACCCAAGTGATTGAGCCATGCTCCACTTTCTTTCCAGGCCTGTCATCAGGGAGTTTGGTCAGAAGTGGAGCATCCAGGATATGTACCAATGTGCATGAGGGATGCCATTCTCTTTATTTGGTAAACCATAAGACTTGGTCCCTGTTCATTCTGTTTGGTTTTCTTTTTATTATTTTTTTATTGGAAAGGTGGATATACTGGGAGGAGAGACAGAGAGGAAGATCTTCTGTCCGATGATTCAATCCTGAAGTGAGCACAATGGCCGATGCTATGGCGATCTGAAGCCAGGAGCCTCTTCCGGATCTCCCACATGGGTGCAGGGTCCCAAAGCTTTGGGCCGTGCTCGACTGCTTTCTGGGGCCACAGGCAGAGAGCTGGAAGGGAAGCAGGGCTGCCAGGATAGAACCGGCGCCCATATGGGATCCCGGGCATGCAAGGCGAGGACTTAACCACTTGCACCACCACGCCGGGCCCATGGCTTCCATTTCAAATGCAAAGTTTCTCCACTTGGTTGTAATGGCAAGAGCTAAGGCAATCCAAAGCCAGGAGCCTCTTTTGGGTCTGCCACATGGGTGCAGGTTCTCAAGGACTTGAGCCGTCCTCCATTGGTTTCCCGGGGCAAAAGCAGGAGACCAGATTGGAAGTGGCATACATAGGACATGAACTATATCTGTATGGTATGCTCAGCCCACCAGGCCACAGTTCAGTCCACAGATACTGACTTGGTTCAGAGGAATTGGGCAGACCATGAAAACAATGGCATGCTCCCTGCTTCTTCCAGATGACACCCTGTAGTGGTTCAAAAGTTTGGAGACAGTTACAACCATAGGCAGTCCTTGAGTACCATTTGCAATATTAGTTTCATCATTTTACACTTCAAGCAGCAATACCTGATTTGCGTTTCTCTGTGAACATTTTTGAATGAAGGACATTGCAATGGGTATCAAGTGGTATCATTGTGGTTGCCATTTTCATTCATCTAATGATGATTCATGCTGAGAATCTTCTTGTGCTACTTAGGGTTTTGTTGATCTTTGTAGAAATATGTGTTCAGTTCTTTGTCCATTTTGGAATCTGTTTTTATTGCTTTTGAGCCTATTCGGGAGGTCCAGCCAGATGGCCTCACGGTGCCAACTGAAAGGGTGAGGTGTCAGTATCCTCCAGCTGCAAGAACCAGTGTGGACATGTGAGGGCATGTCCATTTATTGTGAAATGAGCACAACTGTTATGGACTAGGAAAGAAGATGGGAGCAGGGCAGTGCCTGACAGGCCTGCCACCCAACGGTGACACTGTAATTGACATGTATATCCCTTTAAACCCTCCAGTCTTGTCACAGGTCATATTCTGCACACAAGTGCAAGCCATGCCTCAGGTTACTGGTAGGTGGGCTGTTCGTCACGCCCAGCAGGTGGTATTTAAGTTGAGTGTTATACTATAATGTAATACAAAATTATTTACTTTGCAACTGATGCACAGACTAAATGAGATTGTCCTGTAACTCAAATGAGATTGTCCTGTAATACAAAATTATTTACTTTGCAACTGATGCACAGACTAAATGAGATTGTCCTGTAACTCTACCACTCAGTGACACTTAATGACTTTTTCAATGTCACAACTATGTTTAATGTTGGGCACGCAATTCCTAAAACCAGCCCGCACTGAATGTGCAGTGATGTGTGAATAGGAGAGAAATCTTGGTAACTACAAATTGGCTGCTAATGCTATTGCTTCTCTTTTTCTTTTCCATTTTTAAATTGTATTTTTGACAATCTTTACATAAGTAATTAGGGTAAAAAGGTTGAACGGCTACAGGAAAATGGGTAAGACTATTATTTCCATATTGTTTCCTTTACATGTCTGAGGTAAAGGGGGATTTTACAGGAGAAGCCCCAACCAGTCTCCCACCCATCGCAGGTCCCTTACGTGTGGCATGCTCTGAGGGTCTTGCTCAAGTGGTTTTGATAGTTCAACAGTTCTGAATTGTTGTCAGTCTCACCACTCCAAGCATGATGAGGTCATTGTAGAATCCACTGATAGACATAGTCCATCATAGAGGCTTGGTTTGCCCAGTTTTTCATTCCCAACATATGGCTGAGGTAGTTGATTAACTTGTTCTGTCCTCTGTCTTTTCATGGCTAGGGTTCTGACTCTGGCAGTTCAACTGGGAGGATCCCTGAAGAAACTTTGTCTGATGCGTTCCCAGACCAGATTCTTGTATCTTCTACCAAGTGCAGGGCACGGCACAGTCCATCTCCGTGATCAGCTGGTTGTTGCAATTGCTGGGTTGGTTGTGTTTCCATCCCTGTCTTCCACTGGAACCAATGGGTGTTGCAGTCCAGCCTGATTCTACGCAGCACACACTCAGCCCTAACATAAACCAGTGGGATCAGCCTAGTTGGAGCAACCCATAATAACCCCCAGCAGGCCTGGCCCCTACCCTCGTTTGCCAGTCTGTGTAGCAAACTAGTCCAGTCTATCCCCAATCCCATTTGGCTCTCCTACATGTCAATGGGTATTAAAGCCCAGTTCCATCTAACCAGCTCCACTATGCAGTCCTCATGGATGTTGTTGGGTGTCTCTCTGTCAAGCCACCCCAGCCTCTGCCCTGGTTTTTGTGCCCTCCAGTAGGAGTGGTAACCCAAGAGGGAGGAGCCCACTATTTCCCTCTCAGGCTACTCCCACACCCAATTGTGCACTCTCCAGGTGGTTCTGTGGTTTAACTTGACAGAATTAGCCTCCTGTACCGCCTTCTGTCAGCTGATGCTGTGGCTAACCTCAAACAACCCTCACACATTCTAATTTTTGTTTGCGCCACGAGGAGCCATCAGCTCAGCCTGGCTTTTTCCTGATCTGGTCCACATGAAGCGCACAGGTGTTGTAGCCCTGCCTAGTCTGGTCTGCCCCCATCCCAGAGCACGCTCTCCAGTGGGAGTAGCTTTCCAGCAGGGGAGCCCCCTATGTTCTCCCTGCCAGTTCTGCCGTCTCCCTTCCTGGTTCTCACATGTGCTGGTTGGGCGCTGCAGTCAGATCCTGTACAGGCAACCTCACCTTGGCATTCTGTAATGTCCACTGGCTTTTTTTTGCAAGTGAACCTCACCTGACCACACTCTGTTCTGGTGCTCGGATTTGCCAGTGGATGACGTGGACAGATTCAGCCTGGTCTGCCCCCGACCCATGCCAAATGTATGCCAGTGGCAAACTTTCCATGGCCTATTATTGGCTGTTTCCTAACATGCATGTTTCTTGCCCTTACCTACCGGGTCTGTGTCCTGCCAGAGGAGTTGCCTGTGCTCCTCCTCAGAACTTCTCCCAATGCCAGATTTCGCACATACCAGTGGGTCCATGAGCCAGCCTGGCCTTCCATTTGGCCGACTTGTATGAGCTGGTGAGCGTTGCATCCTGGCCCACCCTACACCCTATTCAAGATGGACATTTGGGTGCTGCTGCCTTGGCCAGTCCAGACTGTTGTCAGTTCATTAACCTGTGATTGTCGGCAGGCTCCTTGGTCACACCTAATTTAGTCCATCACCATCCCTACTCTTGAGGTAACCAGTGGAGCTAGTATTTCCACAGAGTTTGGCCCACACATCCCCCACAGAATCTACCCCTGATATGGTTCTCTTTCATGCTGGTTAATGTCATGGCCTTGCCTAATGTGACCCATCTCCTGACCCACTATCATGTTGTTAATAGGATATGATCGTGCTAGACAAGGCTGGAGTCTTAGGTTTGCATGGACTGGTGTTCGGTGATCAGCACTGTTTAGTGGTTACAAGTTCTTCAAAGAAAAAGTAACTCTGTCATTGGGAATGTTTAGGATTGATTCACATCCCAGAAGCACAGAGGGTTCACCATGGAGCAGCATAAGTAGTGGTTCAAAGAACCAAAACCTCAGAGCAAGCCATCAGGAGGCAAGCAGGCAGAGCCTGACACCAAATGGTGCTGGCCACCTGGGCACAGCTCACCACATGCACATGGTGCCTACAGTCAGGGATCTGAGCATGGAAACTCTCTGGCCTGGGACCCACCATCAGGCAGCTGGCTGCTGGAAGTTTCAGTCCCCAAGTCCAAGGTCGCGCCCCTCCACAATCCCATCCCCTGCCCAATGATGGCAGTGGGTGAGTCCCTGGCCTGCTCGGGCACCTGAGAATTCCCCCCTCAATGTACTCACCCCAAAGGGAGCAGCCCTGGGAGCCCAGGCAGGTGCGGGCACAGCTCACCATGTGCACAAGGTGGCTGGAGTCAGGGATCCGATCCTGGAGACGTATAATGCAATTCTTAAAGTACAACTTTGTCAATGTATTTTATACTTGGTTTTAATTGGAAAGTCCGATTTATAGAGAGATGGAGAGAAAGATCTTCTACCTACTGGTTCACTCCCCAAGTAGCCACAACGGCCGGAGCTTCTGGAGCTGAGCTGAACTTAAGCCAGGAGCCAGGAAACCTTTCCAGGTTTCCCACGCAGGTGGTGGATTCCAAGGCATTGGGCCCCGTCTACTGCTTTCCCAGGCCACAAGCAGGGAACTGGGAGGGAAGTGAAGCAGCCAGGATCTGAACCATATGTGATCCTGGAGCATGCAAGGCAAGGACTTTAGCTACTAGGCTTCCCCACCAGGCTCTAAACATATTTATTTATTTTTGTTAAATTTTATTTTGCATTGTTGAATTTTATGGTACAATTTCTTAGACACTGGGATCCCCAACCACCAAACTCCCACCCCTTTACATTTTTCCCCAATTGCTACAATAGAATAGTGCTTCATAAGGAGTCAGGATTCCTTGACTCTTTATGTTATTTAAATATGGCCCAACTTTGCTGGTACAGACAATGTCAGTCCAGCATCCCTTTGTCTACACATTTCGAAAGGTTTCATTGTGAGTTCATCTTTTATTTGGAAGCAGGGATGCATATTGCATTGTTTCCCCAAATCTGAATACGGTAATCTCTCTTTCTCCGTCACTATACATTCCCATGAATGAGAAGCCAAAAGGAAGGTAACCAACCGGTATGAATTGGAGCAACAACAGAATTACAGCACAATGGAAAACACACCACTGGGTAACTAGCACATGGGTGACAAAAGAAAACACAGTAGTCCCCTGGGTAAAATGATGCCACCATGTAATCCATGAGCTAGTGATGAATTTGACAAGAGTAAAGAAAGTATTTGGAAGAGTAGAACTGAAACCAAAACACATTGCATGCAGCCAAAAATAAATAAACAAGTAGATAGATAGATAGATAGATAGATAGATAGATAGATAGATAGATAGAGAACAGTATTGAATGTGTTACTGAGGTTAGACTCTGCATGATGGGTTCCTTATATCAGAGAGAACACTTGGTATTTGTGCTTTTGGGATTGATGTATTTCACTGAGCGTAATAGTCTGTAGCTGGGACCATCTCGCTGCAAATGGTGTCATTTCATTCTTTATTCCATGGAGTAGAAGTACCACTATTTCTTTACCCACTCCTCTTTGGATACGCATCTGCGTTGTTTCCATGTCTTTCCTATTGTAGATTGTGCTGCTGTCAATACAGGATTACACATGACCTTCTTATTTGTAGATTTCATTTCTGCTGGGTATATACATTCCTAGGGGCAGGATAGCTGGGTCATATGCAATGTTTATTTGCAATTCTCCAAGCTGATGACCACAATGGTAGCACTAGCCTACACTCCCACCAGCAGTAAAGGAGGGTACCTTTCTACCCACATCCATGCCAGCAGCTGTTGTTAGGTTTTTTTTTTTTTTTTTAAATTTGGAAAGGTGTATATACAGAGAGGAGATACAGAGAGGCAGATCTTCTGTCCAATGATTCACTCCCCAAGTGAGCGCAACCGCCAATACTATGCCTATCCAAAGCCAGGAGATCTTCCAGGTCTGCCATGCAGGTGCAGGGTCCCAGAGCTTTGGGCTGTCTTTGACTGCTTTCCCAGGCCACAGGGAACTGGATGGGAAGTGAGGCTGGCAGGATTAGAACTGGCGCCCATATGGGATCCCGGGTGTGCAATGCGAGGACCTTAACCACTTGCGCCATTGTGCCAGGCCCTTGAAGAGTTTTAAATGTAGCCAGTCAATGGGGTTAGGTGGTATCTCAATGTGTTTTTGTTCTTATCTCCCTGATGGCTAGGAGCCTGAGCATCTTTTCATAGGTCTGTTAGCCATTTGACTTTTCTGTGTGTGTGTTTCTGTGTGTGTGTGTGTGTTTTTATGTCCGTTCCTTTCCTTTGACCACTTTTTTCAATACGGTTTTTTTGTTGTTGTTAGCTTTTCTTTGTTTTGTTTTGTCTTACTGGATTTCTGAGGCTCCCCTGTCACTCGTATAGTGTGCAAAAATGTTGTCCCAATTTTGTTGGTTGCCTCTTCACTTTGTAATGGTTTATATATATATATATAATATTAAATTTCCATTTAATTCAATATTTAGAGAAATGCATAATATAAAAGGAGACACGGAGGATGTAAATATATCAGTTTTTAAATAGCAAAGCTTACAAAAAATGAAGGACTAAGTAAGCTACTAAATGTGCATGCAATGAAATACCAATCACCAGCTAGAAAATTTAAACACACTGATATGTACTAATGGATCCATATGGGGAGGAATCTTACTGAGAGGACATACTCAGTGACTGTAGTATTATAAGACTTTTATACATATGTGTTTTATGTTTTTATTATTTTTTCATCATTTTGGAATTAATTGGCATAGTATTGGGTAAACAATATGCTAAAATTACATGCAAG
Organism: Ochotona curzoniae; assembly: GCF_017591425.1. NCBI lineage: Eukaryota > Metazoa > Chordata > Mammalia > Lagomorpha > Ochotonidae > Ochotona > Ochotona curzoniae. Next base: position 21,455 of record NW_024466896.1, read on the forward strand.
TTCTTAACAACCTCCTGTGACTATTTCAATGACATTTTAACAATTGAGGTGCAAAACAGTTTTAGGGGGGGTATGCAGAGAAATGTTTTATACTTTGGTGAGGAGTAATTGTTCTTTGTGTCCTACCTAGTAGGGTATGTGCGAGTCCATGCTGACCAATCTTTCTTTGTTGTTCTCTGCTTATCCATTCCAACTTGTGTGTGTATGTGGGTGTGAGTGTGTGTGTGTTTGGGGGGGGGGTGGTCTGGAGCGACACTGTTGGTCGTTGTAGAGGGTGGGGGCCCAGAGCTGGAACCAAGCAAGGACCGGAGAGAGCTCCTCTCCCTTGTCCCAAAGGAAGTTCACTGCTCTCCTGATTCTGAGGACTGCTCATGGTTCCTGGCTGTTGTTCTGATGACTTTGGATCCTACAAGGAAGGACTTGGGCTTCTTCTGTCTCATGTAGTAGGTCCAAAGAGGGGGGATGGATGTCCTCTGAGTTATCAGCCTCCGAAGGCATTCCAGTTCCCCGTGGTCTCTTTGGCAGTTGTGATGTAGTCCTTGGTGCCTGTTCTGATAGACCTTGGTGGGAATCCGGGAGTCCCTATGATTGGGATACAAGCCTCCTCCTGTCCTGCTGCTCCGCTCTGGGGCTCTCCCCTATTCTATTCATATGACCACCTGTTAATAGATTATTAGGGTCACTCCTGATTCCCTCTGTATGTCTTTGTAGTTTTTACTATTGTCTAATGCTGGTCTGAACCTATTGTCTTTAGGTTGCCTGTCCTGTTCCTACACTACATGGCTTCCTCACACATTTAAAGGAGTTGAGAGATTTCTCTGTGCTCCCACCCAATTTCTGTGTTTCACAACTTTTTGGAAGTATATTGGGTATTACAATCATTCAAAACACGTGGGATAAAATCGTATTACTTGCAGGTTCATCTGAGGATGATTTACTGTCATTGGAAATCTTTAGGGTTGTTTCGTGTCCCAAAAGCACTGCAAGTTCAGCATGGAGCTGTCTGATCAGCATTCAGAGAACCAAAATCCCAGGGCTCCCTGGCCGGGCAGCCAGCAGGCGGGCCATCCACGGGACTCCGGCAACCCTGGAGTGGCTTGCCGTGTAGGCATGGGAGCCACCTTGCTGCTTACCAGGTTAGAAACAGCCGTGCCCGGGGACCCCAGGCTGCCACGTGGTGGCTGAGGGACCAAACCCTCAGGACTTTGTCATTGTTTCCTATGCCATATGCTTTTGAGTTTGATGTAGTCTCATTTGTCCATTTTGGCTTTGACTACCTTTGCTTCTGCTGTCTTTTCTAAGAAGCCTTTGCTTGTTGCTGTATATTGGAGTGTGCTTTCCTATGTTTCCTATGTTAAATAGTTTCATGGTTTCTGGGTGCAGATTTACGTGGCTAATCCATTTAGAGCTGATTTTTGTACAATGTGACAGATGTGAATCTTGCTTCTTAATTCTACAGGTTGCTTTCCAGTTGTCCCAACAGCATTTGTTGAAGAGACCAGGGTTTTTGCCTGTATTGTTTTCAGTTTTGTTCTCAGACATTAGCTGGCTATACATGTGTGGGCTCCCTTCTGGTGTTCCTATTCTGTTCCACTGGTACAGAAGCAGACTGTTTTGATGTGCACTGCTCTGTAGTATGTCTTGAGGTCTGAAATTGTGATTCTTCCACCTTGTTTTTATTCTTCAGGATTGCTTTGGCTATTTGTGGTATCTTCTGTTTCCAGATGCACTTTTGTATGATTTTGTCTATTTCTGAGAATGCTATTGGGATTTTGATTATGATTGCATTGAATCTGTATATTACTTTTGATATTATGGTCATTTTGATGTTGTTGATCCTGCCAATGCAGGAACATGGTAAGTTTCTCCAGTTTTCAATATCTTCTTCTATTTTCTTTTTAAAAATGTTTCGGGCCTGGCACGGTGGCGCAAGTGGTTAAGGTCCTCGCCTTGCATGCCAGGGATCCCTTATGGGTGCCAGTTCTATCCCAGCTGCCCCGCTTCCCTTCCAGCTCCCTGCCTATGGCCCGGGAAGGCAGTCGAGGATGGCCCAAGGCCTTGGGACCCTGTGCCCACATGGGAGACCCGGAAGAGGCTCCCGGCTTTGGATCGACATTATGTTGGCCATTGTGCTCACTTGGGGAGTGAATCATCGGATGGAAGATCTTCCTCTCTGTCTCTCCTCTCTGTATATCTGCCTTTCCAATAAAAAAATAATAATTAAAAAAATCTAAAAAAAATGTTTCATTGTTTTTGTCATAGAGGTCTTCCACATATCTAGTTTGCTGAATTCCTAGGTATTAAAGAATCCTCTCTACTTTTTAAAGGACAGTGTACTTACAATTTCTTCCTCATCCATGGAATTATTTGTGTACACTGGTTCCATTGATTTGTGTCCATCAATTTTTGCAACCTGCTACTCTGCCAATGTCTCCTAGGAGTTCCAGTAGTCTCTTGATTGAGGTTTTTGGTTCTCCTATTTCAGTGACTCACGTCCAATGTGGATTACTCTAATTCCTCATTCTTGCCTAATAGCTCTGGCAAGGACTTCCAATACCATAGTGAAGAGTAGGGGTGCCAGTGGACATCCATCTCTAGTTACAAATTTTAATGGAAAAGCTTCCAATCTTTCCACATTTAGTATGATGCTGTCATTGTTTTCTTCTTCTGTTTATTTTTTTCATGATTTTTATTTGAAAAGCGGATCTACAGAGAGGAGGAGAGACACAGAGGAAGATCATCCATCTGATGAGTCACTCCCCCAGCAGCCACAACGGCTGGAGCTCACCCAGTCTGAAGCCAGGAGCCAGCAGTTCTTCCAGGTCACCCACACAGGTGCAGGGTCCCAAGGCTTTGGGCCATCCTCACCTGCTTTACCAGGCCAACAGCACGAAGCTGAATGAGAAGCATGGCAGCCAGGATTAGAACTGGCATCTATATGGGATCCCAGTACTTGCAATACGAGGACCCTAACCACTGCGCTATCGTGCTGTGCCCATTTAGTATGATGCTGCAATTGGTTGTTTTTGTTTTTGTTTTTTTTAAGTTACTTTGATTGTGTTGTAGAATGTTCCTTCTATGCCTATGCTGGTTAGGACTTACAGCATGAAGTGGTGTTGGATTTTATCAAATGCTTTCTCTGCATCTATTGAGAGGATCATATGGTTTTAATTTTCATTTTATTGATATGATGTATCACATTTATTGATTTGCGGATATGTAACCGTCCCTGCACATCTAGGATGAATCCCATGTGGTCTGGGTGAATGATCTGCCTGATGAGTTGGATCCTGTTGGCTATGACTCACCAGGGGAGTTTCCCCAGTTCTTCCACTTGACCCACTCTTGGACTCAGTTCTCATACATGCCATTGTGCTTTTAAGCCAGTGTCTGGAATAGTGTGCCCTTCCTTTTGGCCGCCTTATATGAGCTGGTGAATGTTGCATCCTGGCCCACCCCACACCCTATTCAGAGTGCACATTTGGGTGCTGCTTCCTTGAGCAGTCCAGACTGCTGTTGGTTCATTAACCTGTGATTGTTGGCAGGCTCCTTGGTCACACCTAATTTAGTCCATCGCCATCCCTTCAACTTTTGAGCTAACCAGTGGAGCTAGTATTTCCACGGAGTTTGGCCCACACATCCCCCACAGAATCTACCCCCCTGATATGGTTCTCTCTTGTGCTACTTAATTCCATGGCCCTGCCTAATGTGACCCATTTCCTGATCCATCAACATGTCAGATAATGGAATATGATCCTGCTAGACAAGGCTGGAGTCTTAGCTTTTGCATGGAATGGTGTTCGGTATATCATTCTTATGCATAAAGGTCATCTGATCCCTCTCCTCTAACCTACGAGGTCTCATTACCCTCGCTAACCTTCAAAGGAAATGCTTCCACAGGCTCACATCTTCCAGCACCACCCCAAGCACACACACACAGAATTTATGCCCTGACCTGGTTCTCTCGCATGCTGGTTAGTATCATAGGCCTGCCTAATGTGACCCATCCTTTGTTCCAACATTGTGCTAGGTACTAGGATCTAGCCCTGCTAGGATCTAGCCAAAGCTCCCACCACCTACGCCCTGAAGTTGAACTCTCCTACGTCCGTCCACCTCCAATTTCTCTGAATGTCTTTCTCTCTTTCTCACTGGTTTTCAAATAAATAAATCTTTGAAAAACAGGGAGACAGAAAACCCACAAATATGAATGAAGGTCATGTTTTATGAGGAAATATTAATTTTTGAGAATCTTTTTACTTGTCTTATGGGCTTCTTGGATTATTAGAATTATAGCATTCATTAGATTTGGGAAGCATTTAGTTTCCACATTCTTGAAATCTACTGAAATCTGCAGTTGCAGCTATTCGCACTCTTTGCAATTATCCCACATCACTAAATCTCAAGTGCTTTCATCACAGTGTGTCACATCAATGGAGTCCTTTCTCACAGCACATTTTTGCATTCTCAGAGAGATAAAATGGATAAATCCTCATTCTAGTGTTCACCCCTTTTTCTCTTTAAGTTTCTACATTGCACTTAAAAATTGTCCAATATTATTAAATGAATAACAAAAACATTGACTTGCTTAACTGTGAAAAAAAAATCTGCGCATTCCGCAATTATTCTGCTGTAGTTTTAATATCTGTGTTTGAAAGCTGGTATGATTGAAACATTTGTTTTCATGATATTAATACTCTTTTTCTATTGAACTATGATGATTTTCTTTTTGTTTTAATCACTGAAAGAGTAGGATATTGAATGCAATGTCAGTTTAAAGCATGCTATTTCAGATGTTTAGAAAAGCATTAGAGATAAAAAGTTAAGATAGAGAAGTAGCATTCTGTTTTTGAAATTATGTATATCAGCTACATTCATTTTTATATTAAAATGAGTAAATAAATAAAAAAAAACAGATAACTGATTAAAATTAAAGGACTTCCCAAACATGTGCTAAAGCAGTGATGTTACAACATGGCCTTTGCTGTATATCTGTATGTATGTGTATATGTATGTGTATGTATATGTATCTATTCTGTTCAACTGGTTCATTGTGACTGGTTGGTATTAGTTATTGTTACAAAAATGGCTTTGTTTGAGGCTGCACTTTGGTTTCCTACTAAGCTATAGTTCAGTAGGTAGAAATTAAAATTTTATTTTAATTGAAATGTTATTCCATAAAAAGTAAAAGAAATAATGTAGAAATGGTTTTAATACATTCATACTAAAAATGGAAAAATAATGGAAAGGGATAGTTATATATATATTTATTTCCAATGTAAGATTTAAGAAATATTTACAGATTTATACATGTGTCTAACTTATCCAATCTAGCAGGTTAGTTATCATGTGTTTCTGTGTGTGAGTGTGTGTGTCCGCAGATTACACACTTAATTCATTTTATACTTGTGATAGAAAACAATCTGATACAGAATCATAATGGAATTGTAGCTTCAGAATTGCAAAAATGATACAGGACAATATATATATGGATTGTATATTTAGCTACATGCACACAATGTGCAAGTTAAACAAACACCAAAGAATTGCACTCGGCTTTCTATTGCAGGTACTGAGTTAATAATTTGGCTCAGTGTTAAAGTGATTATTTAGTCTAATTTGATTATGAAGCAGAACGGCAATCATAGGGACAAACTGAGTGTGGTGTCTTCCTCTTGCCAGTTTATTTGAACAACGCCCTCAACAGTTGCTTAGATTCAAAATATTTAGAGAAAACAACTTCTAAGAGAATAATAAGGGATATTCCACTGTAGTATTGGAGTTGTAAAAGTACTACAGGAGAACTTATTTTTGTTTTGTTGTTACTCTGTATAGTCTGTAAATTAAATCACATCCATAAAAGTTTCAAATTAAGTATGCGTACAATTCACTGTGAGTCTTTGTACGTAATGATCCAGAACTGAGGAGACACGTACTTTAATAGGTGTTGGTGTCATTTGAAGATGTGGCTGTGGACTTTACCCAGGAGGAATGGCAGTACATGGACAACACTCAGCGGACCCTGTACAGGGATGTGATGCTTGAGACTTACAACAATCTGCTGTCCTTGGGTGAGTGAAAATCTGTCCTGCCCAAACAGAAGACTTTTCTATGGTTGACAAGGGAAAGGAGAGTTTCTGAAGTTCCATGCTAGAAAAGACTGGCAGTGATGTCACAAAATCGACATCATTTTCCATGAACAGGGTACAGCTTGACAAAGCCTGATGTGATCTTAACTTGGAGCGACATTCAACACCATGGACCGTGGACAAATCTACAAACCGGAGACTTCCAGGTAGGTGAGCACATAGTGGGCATTGAAGTTAATATATAGCTCGTTAAAGGTTGATGGGGAATCTCTTTTTAAATTTTTATTCATTTTTTTCACTGTTTCCTTAGTATATCTGATGTAAAAGGAGATTTTAAGAGAGAAGCCCCACCTAGAATCCCACCCACCCCAGGTCCCACATGTGGGGCATGCTCCGAAGGTCTTGCTCAAGTGGTTTTGATAGTTTAGCAGTTCTGAATTGCTGCCACTCTCACCACTCCAAGCACGATGCAGTCGTTACTGAATCCACTGATTCACATAGTCCATCATATAGTCTCCGTTTTCCCCATACTTTCATTGCCAACGTATGACTGAGGTAGTTGATTAACTTGTTCTCTCCTGTCATCTGATGGTTAATATACTAAGTTCAAAAGCTCGATTGGGGGGATCCCCAAAGAAACTTTGAGGTGTTCCCAGATCAGTTTCTTGTATGTACTAGCAGGAACCAGGCTCAGCACAGTGCATCACCCTGATCAGTTGGTGGTTGCAGTTGCTGGGCTGGTTGTGTTTCCATCCCTGTCTTCCACTGGAACCAATGGGTGTTTGCAGTCCAGCCTGATTCTGCCCAACACATACATGGCCCTCGCATAAACCAGTGGGAGCTGCAGGCCAGTTAGAGCGATCCAACATAACCCCCTACCCTGGTTTGCCAGTCTGTGTGGCAGAGTAGTCCAGTCTGTCCCACCTCCCCTGCTGCTCTCATACATGTCAATGGGAATTAAATCTGTTCCATCTAACCAGGTCAGCTATGCAGCCCTCATGGATGTTGTTAGGTGTCTCTCTGTCAAGCCACCCCAGCCCCTGTTCTAGTTTTCGTGCCCTTCTGTTGGGAGTGGTAACCCAAGAGGGAGGAGCCCACTGTTTCCCTGCTAGGCCACTCAAACTCCTAGACCATGCACTCTCCAGGTGGTTCTGTGGTTTAACTTGACAGAATTAGCCCCCAGTGCCAGCTTCTGCCAGCTGATGCTGTGGCTAAGCTCAAGCAACCCTCACCTTCTCTGATTGTAGATTGCACCAGTAGGAATAATCAGCCCAGCCTGGCTTTTCCCCTGATCTGGTTCACATGAGGTGCACAGGTGCTCTGGCCCTCCCTGGTCTGGTCTACACCCATCTGAACTCACGCTCTCCAGTGGGAGTAGCTGTACAGCAGGGGAACCACACGTTATTCCCCTCTGTTCTGCCCCCTCCCTTCCTTGTTCTCACATGTGCTGGTTGGTCTATGCTGTCACATCTGGCCAGGCAAGCTCATCTTGGCATTTCGTGTTGTGTCCTGCTTTTGTTGCAACTGAACCTGGCTCGACCCACATTCTGTTCTGGCATTTGGATTTTCCAGTGGATGGTGTGAACTGATTCAGCTTGGTCTGCCCCCTACCCATGCCTAATGTATGCTTGTGGGTCACTTTCCATGACGTCTTCTGGGCTGTTTCCTTCCAAACTTCTTCCACTTACCTGCTGGGTCTGTGTCCTTCCAGAGGAGTTGTCTGGGCTCCTCCATGAGAACCCCTCTGAGTGCCAGATTTCAGGCAGACCAGTGGGTTCATGAGGCAGCACTACTCAGTTCACCTGCACACTTGTGCCAATGGAGACTACAGCTGTATCCTGACAAGAACGCAGCCCCATTCCAGGTTGTGTGCACCCTGGTGGGAACCTCCACCTAGCTAGGGTGTCCCTTTAGCTCCCCAACTGGGCATGTTCCCAGCCATAGATCCCACACATGCCAGTGGTTGCTCAGACTCAGCTTGGCACAGCCCCTCACCTGTTGTGACCCCTGCCTTAGACACTGTGGCTCAGCATCTGTGGCTTACGCAGACCACAAGGTGCAAAAACATAGCTGGGCATGCCCTGTGCTCCAGCCTGGTTTCCAGTCTTACTTGTGGGTTAAGGGTTGCACAGTACTGCCCAATGCGCCCGTTCCATCGCCTTTTCATACATTGATGAACCATTAGTGCTACTTTGCCCAGCCTGTCCGACCCCCAGGTCAGGACTAAGTGTTCACCAGTGGGAGCTATAACTCACCAAGCTCACCAGGGGAGCTTCCCCAGTTTCTGCCCCTTATCCCCTCCCAGACACAGTCCTCCTACATGCCACTGGGCTTTAGGCCAGTGCCCGATGCAGTCAAGTCATTCCTTGGCCTAGCATGAGCTGGTTAGCATTGCAGTCCAGCCCACCCCACACCCCACTCAGGATGCACACTTGAGTGCCACTGCCCTGACTAGTCCAGACGGTCACCGGGGCTACAATTGCCGTCGGTTCACTTGACCTGAAATCTCTTATCTTTTTTTTTTAAGTTTCCTCCCAGAAGATAGCTGATGAGACACAGGAATTCCACAAACTCCATGTGTAGGTTTACTCTAGCAATGCCTTCCAAAATTTGTTGGTGGTCCCGGCGCCATGGCGCAGTGGTTAAAGGTCCTCGCCTTGCACACCCGGGATCCCATATGGGCCCCAGTTCTATCCCCGACAGCCTCGCTTCCCATCCAGCTCCTTGCCTGTGGCCCGGGAAAGCAGTCGAGGAAGGCCCAAGGCTTTGGGACCCTGCACCCGTGTGGGAGGAGACCTGAAGAGGCTCCTGGCTTCGGATGGGCATAGTATCGGCCATTGCCCTCACTTGGGGAGTGAATCATTGGACGGAAGATCTTACTCTCTGTCTCTCCTCTGTGTATATCTGCCTTTCCAATAAAAAAATAATAAAAATAAATCTTAAATAAAAAAATTGTTGGCAAGTAACCCTACATCTAGAATTACTTATTGGTCTTTTCATGATGCCTAGCACTTGAATCATCATCTGCCACCTGCCAGATACATTCTCAGGATGTTGTGTTTGAATCAGAGTACTCAAGCCAAGACGGATTGCTGCAGTTATGGGATACAAGATATCCCAAGCCCTATTTTGAGTTTTTGTGCCACATTTTCACTGCTATCCTGCATCAACTTAAAATACACAATTCCAAGTAATTGAAAGTGTCATTTTAAAAAGTTGTTATGCTAATGAATTAATAAAGAAGAAATAATGCTCATTAATCATGCTCATAAGTGTCCACATTTCCCTAATATTAAAATGTACTCAATCTAGAATGGCAACAAACCTCATCAGCTTTAATTGAACATTTTAACAGAAAAACTTAGATGAGCTTCATGGAGATGGTTACTCTTTTCTTTATTTCAGATCGTTACAGAAAGAATGAGCTGCTTGGAGCTAATCAGGAAAGTGAAGAAATCATCTTCAGGCAAGTTGTAATCACAAACATTGTATAATAACCCAAAATGAAGTTGCATTGCCAAAGGTGATATTTTTCTGAAGATATACTGATTTTTATTGCAAAGTCAGACATACAGAGAGGAGGTGAGTGATTTAAGATCTTCCATGCATTGATTCACTTCCCAGGCAACAACAACAACTAGAGCTGAAGCGAGGAGCACGGAACCCCTTCCAGGTCTCCCACACAGCTGCAGAATCTCAAGGCTTTGGGCTGTCCTTGACTGCCTTCTCAGGCCATGTGCAGAAAGCCAGATGGGAAGCAGGCTGCCTGGATTAAAACCAGCACCCATATGCGATCCTCGTACATTCATTCTAGGAATTTAGCCACTAGTATATCTCACAGGGCCCTGATAAAGATACTTAATATTAGCTGTGCCCATAATTAAAACATGATATGAAGGAGAAATTGTACAAAAATGCAACTTAAGAAATATGATTTGTTTCTTTATATATACATACGTATTTCATTTATAGTTAGAGTGGTCATTTGAAAATCACGAGGTGAATGTAGAAAGCAGATGGAGTGAAATTATGTTACTTTTGTGAGAGCCAGAGGATGGTGTGCCTCTTGAATGGAGAGAGGTGGAGAAAACAAAATTTCAAAAGGGTCTTAGGTTTTGAAGTGTCCCCTGACCTTTCTCTGGGCAGGAACCTGTGAGTAACGCATTTCCCAGTGGTTTTCTACTTCGTAGCTCTAAATATATCCTTGATATGCTATGCCATCTCATGTCTCAGATTTAGGAAGACACACGAGTGATCTAATTGAGACAGGATACAAATGAAAGCAACTGTTCTTTTCTCAACTAATCTATGTTCTATGGAATGGGTCATTGAAAGAGCCACATAGGTCACTTCTAAAGATCAAACCCAAGGCACAGCTTGGTAGGCCAGCAGCTAAAGCCCTTGCTTGTGCATGCATTGATCTCATATGTGCACTTATTCGTATTCTGGCAGCCCCACTTAACATCCAGCTCCCTGATTGTTGCCTGGCATTGTAGTCGAGCACAGCGCAAAGCCTTGTGACACTGAACCTGTGTGTGAGACCCAGAAGAGTTCCTGACTTCTGGCTTTGTGTCAGCTCAGATTCAGCCATTCTGGTCACTTGCAGAATGAATCAACAGACAGAATATCTTCCTCTCTGACTCTGCTACTATCTGCATATCTGACTTTCCAATAAAAACATATAAATTTTAAACAACAACAAAAAAATCAAGGCCAAGAAGAATACTTGGGGGTGCAAGGTGTCTCATCACTCAAGAGAGGATAAACCGACCTGAAACATGAGAAAGGAACCCAGAACTTGGGTACATGTCAGGTGCTTGGCATTCAGAATTCACCCAGGGTGTTTGAAGTCATGCAGAAAAGTGCCCTTTGCTGAGGACTGTCAATCTTCCCTAAGGAGATGTCCAAGCACAAGCATTCAGAGCCTAGGTTCTAATATGAAAATTGAGTTGATAAGGAAAGTGCAAGTAGGTAGGTGCTGAGCAGAGCGTCTGAAGTTTAAACTGCTGTACTTCCTACCTCCACCTCTCTAAAATGTAGTCCCTCTGGATGTTTAGCTACAGCAAGGCAGTGGTTGGGGCTTGGGTCTTTCTTCCGGTGTTATATCGTGCACCAGAGCAAATGTTACCAGAAAGACTCAGTGCCTCTTTCTGTATCATACTATAGAAACAGAAACAGAAAATCAGTTTTCAGTAGATGTTTTACTTGCTAAGTGACCAGGTAAACTTGGATGCAGGGCAGAGAAAGCACCTGCAAGTAGAGATCTTAGAAGTCAACTTGCTTTTGAAAGGACAGAAGCAAGACACCATAGCTCATTTGAAATCTTTTCTTCCCCCAGGATGCCTGATGAAATGCCTCTGGAGATAAAGCATGCCTCTAATTTGCCTGAGATCAAACTCCAGAGTGGGGAAAATCTCAGACAACATGATAAGATGCACACTTGTGAGCAGTCTTTTGAACACAGTGGGAAAGAAAAAACTTTCAGCAGGAAGAAGATATTCCTTGTGAGTGAGAAAGTTTACCCCAACAATGCATATAATAAGCAACCTGTCAATGTGGGAGAATCTGTTCAGGTTAAAGAGAAAATTTTAAGTAACAATCCTGACTTTGGCATTCGTCAACAAACACAATCAGGAGAGAAATCCCATGAGCATTTCCTGAGTGAGAAATCACTTATTTATAAAGAAGATGTCAAAGTCAATGAGATAACCCAAACAGCAAAAAGTTGTTATATATGTGGTTACTGTAAAAAGCCTTTTCACTATAAATCTTGCATTAATAGCAAACATAGAAGTGAAAGTGGAGCAAATTTGAATGTGTGCAATGAATGTAAAGAAAACATTGACCGGAAGTCAGAACTCATGGGAGATCAAATCCTTGACACTGCAGAGATGCCATATGAATGTAATGAGCATGGAAAAGCCTTTCACCAGCAATTATCTGTCATTAGGTGTCAGAGAATCCACACAGACAGGAAACCTTATGAATGTAGTGAGTGTGGAAAATCGTTTAAAATGAAGTCATATCTAATCACACATCAGAGAATCCACACTGGGGAAAGGCCTTATGAATGTATTAAGTGTGGAAAAGGTTTTCATTATAAGTCGGTCCTGATCGCTCATCAGAGAATCCACACCGGGGTAAAACCTTATGAATGTAGTGAGTGTGGAAAAGCTTTTTCTTGGAAGTCACAACTCATTACACATCAAAGAATCCACACAGGTGTAAGTCTGTATGAATGTAGTGAGTGTGGAAAAGCTTTTTCTCAGAAGTCACACCTAATCACACATCAGAGAATCCACACAGGGGTAAAACCTTATGAATGTAGTCAGTGTGGAAAAGCTTTTTCTCAGAGGCAACACCTCATTACACATCAAAGAATCCACACTGGGGAAAAACCTTATGAATGTAGTGAGTGTGGAAAAGCTTTTCGTTACAAGTCGGGCCTAATCCCACATCAGAGAATCCACACTGGGGAAAAACCTTATGAATGTAATGAGTGTGGAAAAGCTTTTTCTCAGAAGTCACACCTAATCACACATCAGAGAATCCACACAGGGGTAAATCCTTATGAATGTAGTGAGTGTGGACAAGCATTTAAACAGAAGTCATCTCTAATCACACATCAGAGAATCCACACAGGGGAAAAGCCTTATGAATGCAGTCAGTGTGGAAAAGCTTTTTCTCAGAAGTCACACCTCATCACACATCAGAGAATCCACACAGGGGAAAAACCTTATGAATGTAGTGAGTGTGGGAAAAGTTTTCGTTACAAGTCAGATCTAATCCCACATCAGAGAATCCACACTGGGGAAAAACCTTATGAATGTAATGAGTGTGGAAAAGCTTTTTCTTGTAAGTCACAACTCCTTACGCATCAGAGAATCCACACGGGTAAAACCTTATGAATGTAGTGAGTGTGGGAAAGCTTTTTCTCAGAAGTCACACCTTATTACACATCAGAGAATGCACACAGGGGTAAGTTCTTATAAATGTAGTGAGTGTGGACAAGCGTTTAAACAAAAGTCACACCTTATTACAAATCAGAGAATCCACACTGGGGAAGAACCTTATGAATGTAGTGAGTGTGGAAAGGCGTTTAAACAGAAGTCGTCTCTAGTCGCACATCAGAGAATCCACACTGGGGAAAAATCTTTTGAATGTAGTGAGTGTGGAAAAGCATTTATACAGAAGTCATCCCTAATGAAACATCAGGTAATCCACACAGGGATAAAACCTTATGAATGTAGTGAGTGTCGAAAAGCTTTTAAGCAGAAATCATCCCTAAATACACATCAGGCAAACCACACCGGGGTAAAACCTTATGAATGTAGTGAGTGTGGAAAAGCTTTTTCTCAGAATTCATATCTCATTAAACATCAGAGAGTCCACACAGGAGAAAAATCTTATGAATGTAGTGAGTGTGGAAAAGGGTTTAAGCAGAAGTCATCCCTAATGATACATCAGAGAATCCACACTGGGGAAAAACCTTATGAATGTAGTGAGTGTGGAAAAACATTTAAGCAGAAATCATCCCTATATACACATCAGGTAAACCACACAGGGGTGAAACCGTATGAATGTATTGAGTGCCTAAAAAGTTTTTCTCAGAAGTCAAACCTCATTACACATCAAAGAATCCACACTGGGGAAAAACCTTATGAATGTAATGAGTGCGGAAAAAGTTTTTCTCAAAAGTCACACCTCATTACACATCAGAGAACCCACACAGGATAAGAACAATGTGAATGTTCCTTGTGGTGAACATCCTTTTGTAGGCAGTCAGATTTCATTACACATCAGAATTCACATGGGAGAAACATTATGAATGTAGATAATGTGCAGAAGCCTCTTGGAAGCTGTCAATTTTCATTACTAAAATGTGTAAGCACATGTTAGCTGCCATAAACATACTAGCATGCTCTATCAGCTTACAACGTGAATGAAACAAGCGTTAGCTACATTGCAAATAGAAAACACTAAAAGTGCAATGGAAGTGCAAAAACGCTTTAGAAGTTTCAGCAAGTGTTAAAAAGTAAACATGCAGAATATCAGTGTATTTCAGAACACAGGCTATGTGTTGCTAAAATAAGATGCAATTTGTGTGTGATCCTTATTGTGAAGGATAAAATGTGAATGAGTACTGCTTTCAGATTTTCGTGTTGCTAATAAATCGTCAGTGTGT
>NW_024466897.1:0-50732 GCF_017591425.1 Ochotona curzoniae
AAAGCAGTTGAGGATGGCCCAAAGCCTTGGGACCCTGTACCCGCATGGAAAACCTGGTAGAACCTCCTGGCTCCTGGCTTCAGATCGGCTCAGCTCTGGCTGTTGCAGTCACTTGGGAAGTGAATCAGTGGACAGAAGATCTTCCTCTCTGTCTCTCCTCTTCTCTGCATATCTGCCTTTCCAACAAAAATAAATAAATCTTAAAAAATAATAATAAAAAGGAAGAAGAACACTGAGGCAGAACAGTTAAGCCACTTACCCACAATCATCTAGTCCTGCTAAGATGAGGCCATGCAGAGAGATGCCAAGGGCGAGTGCCGGGAACATCTCTCTGTCTCTCCTTCTCTCCGGAAATCTGACTTTACAATAAAAAATAAATAAATCTTCTTTTGAAAGATGACACTCTATGTAAATAAGATTTTATTTTTTACCTATGATCATTTTTATACAACTAAAGTTTTTCATTCACTTATTGATCTTACCTTTCCCTGTTGCTCATACTGGGTGCTAAGTTGGCCATATGCCCTCATCAGGACTAGGTGGCCATGAACTTGCAGCGGTTTTAGCAAGACGCTACATCAAGACTCCTTCCAGGCACACTCTGAATCTTCCTGATAACCCGCTGAGCCCAAGCACTTTATGAGTCACATAAATAAACAAAGCCTCTGGAATGCCAACGGGGGGCGGTTCCCTCCTTACTTGGCACTTGGCAATGTTAACATTCTCTGAGTTTGTGTGATGAATGTCAACTTTCACCAGGGAGGAGGAAGGGAAAACAAAAAGAAAGAGAGGTTAGAGGAGAGAACGTGTTGACTCCTGAACTGTCGCATTGGCGAAAGTATCAGACATCATCTATGCGGAGAGCAAACAAACAGAGTCGGAAAGGCAGCATTTTCTGCACTTCTATCAGGTGCTAAAGAATATGCTCTGAGACCTCACCAAGCCTTGGAAAGACCTAGAAGGCGAGTTCTAACAAGTTTCCAAGCAATGCCTATGCTTAGGCACACTTCAAGAGTCACTATGATTCAACGTCGCGTACTCAATGCATACCTTCTCTTATTTAAACACCCCAGTGGCACTACGAAGCCAGAGAATGATCAGAGCTTGCCCTAGAGTCACAGCTCATGAAGGACAAAGCCAAATTTGGAGCTTAGTCTGTCTTGCTCCCAAAGCTATGGTTTTCCCACCGTTTCAGACTGGCCCCAGACCAAGCCCTGAAAAGTGGACCCAAACTATTGCATGAGTTTGGCTCAGGCCCGCACATCATGGGCAAGATGGGAAAGTGCCGTGGCCCCCGCCGGGCCAGGAAGGTCAGCAGCCACCAGCGCGACCAGAAGTGGCACGACAAACAGTACAGGAAGGCGCACCTGGGCACGGCGCTCAAGGCCAATCCATTCCGGGGTGCCTGTCCCACGCCAAGGGCATCGTGCTGGAGAAAGTGGGCGTGAAGGCCAAGCAAGCCAACTCGGCCATCAGGAAGTGCGTCCGTCCAGGTGCATCTGATCAAGAACGGCAAGAAGATCACGGACTTCGTGCCCAACGATGGCTGCCTCAACTTCATCCAGGAAAACGACCAAGTGCTGGTGGCTGGATTTGGGCGGAAGGGCCACGCTGTTGGTGACATTCCCGGAGTCTGCTTTAAGGTGGTCAAAGTAGCGAATGTGTCCCTCCTGGCCTTATACAAAGACGAGAAAGAGAGACCAAGATCATAAATGTCGGTGTCAGAAGTCTAGTAATAAATTTTTCATATTCCAGAAAAAAGAAAGAAAGAAAAGAAAACTATTGCCTGAGGCTTGATTGCTTATGAAAATCCCAGTGTTTAGGGCCCAGCATCATGACCTAGCGGCTAAAGTCCTCGCCTTTACCATCCCAGGATCCCATATGGGCACCGGTTCTAATACCAGCAGCTCCTCTTCCCTTCCAGCTCCCTGCTTGTGGCCCGGGAAAGCAGTCGAGGACGGCCCAAAGCCTTGGGACCCTGCACCTGCGTGGGAGACACGGAAGAAGCTCCTGGCTCCTGGCTTCGGATTGATTCAGTTCCAGCCATTGCGGCCACTTGGGGAGTGAATCAATGGACTGACGATCTTCCTCTCTGTCTCTCCTCTGTATGTCTGACTTTCCAATACAATACATCTTAAAAAAAAAAAAAATAGGAAAGAAAGAAAATCCCAGTGTTTGGAATGAACAGGCCTGTTGACAACACTGGGGCTGGATGCCAGTAACACGAAAGGGAAGATAATGACCAATCCGGGACCTACAGCCAACAACCCTGCCCAGAGCTGTCTCTTCTCCGAGGTTCTCCGGGAAGTAACAGAATCTCAGGGTCACCATCCCTCTGCCTGCTTTCATAGTGACTGGCTACAAACCAATTTCAACCTCTCCCCTAGCTTCCTGCCTCTCACATTCACTGTAAAAAAACAAATATACAAAAATGTATAAAAGCCAAGATTTTAAACTTGAGTGTATTGTATTATTATTATTATTATTATTATTATTATTATTACAAAGTCAGATATACAGAGAAGAGGAGAGACAGAGGGGAAGATCTTCTGTCCAACAATTTACTCCCCAAGTGAGCGCAACAGCTGGTACTGCGCAGAACTGAGGCCAGGAGCCAGGAACTTCCTCCAGGCAGGTCTCCCACATGGGTGCAGGGTCCCAAGGCTTTGGGCCGTCCTCGACTGCTTTCCCAGGCCACAAGCAGGGAGCTGAATAGGAAGCAGGACTGCCAGGATTAGAACCAGTGCCCACATGGGATCCCGGCACATGCAAGGCGAGGACTTTAACCGCTAGGCCATGGTGCCGGGACCTTGAGTATACTTTCTAATGTGAACAAAGAAATTTTACGTGCCTGCTTATTTTCTGTCATCTAGCAGACTTGGATTCGGGGCATCACTGTGGCACAACAGGTGAAGCGGCTGCCTGAGATACAGGCATCTCCTATGTGTGCTGGTTAGAGTCCCAGCTGCACCTGCAATTCAGTTTCCTGTTTATGCAGCTGGGACAGCAGACGACAGCTGAAGTATCTGAGCTCTCGTCACCCACATGGGAAACCCAGATGGAATTCTAAGCTCCTGGCTTCAGCCTGGGCCAATGGTGGACAAGGTTTCCATTGGAGGAGTGAATTAACACATAAGAGCTAATTCATTCTTTCTCTCTCTTGCTCGCTGGCTCTATGTGTGTGAGTCTATGTGTCTCTCCCTCTGTCTCTGTAATTGTTTCAAATAAAGATTCCTAAGGAAAGAAAGAGGAAGGGATGGAAGGGATGGAAGGAATGGAAAGAAAGGCAGAAAGAAAGAAAGAAAGAAAGAAAGAAAGAAAGAAAGAAAGAAAAAAGAAAGAAAGAAAGAAAGGAAGAAAGAAGGAAAGAAAGAAAGGAAGGAAGAAAAAAGAAAGGAAGGAAGGAAGGAAGAAAAGGAAAGAAAAATAAAAGAAAGTCTAACTCTTATTTTTAAAAAAAAGACAAATAAAAGCATGAAAAACTTGACCTCACTAATGGTGAAAATTATTAAAACTTTGTCAGACACAAACTATGAAGCGTCACCTGAGAAGAAATAGCTTAAAATCTCTAGATTCAATAATTGATTTATAGTGTAACTATTTTTTTTACAAACCAAGCCTACACCTAGATGACCACACAGAGTCTATGACATGTGTAAAGAAGATGATCACACGGATAGTACACAAATTCTGCTACCGAAAAGAGGGGGTTTCTTTCCAAACTAACTCTACAAATGAAAGTTAGACTGAATTGAAAGACTTTGGGTCGAATGGAAACCAAAGACCGCTATTTCAGGTAGAGAACAAAGTCACAATTTTAGCAATGCTAGACAAGATGTGAACTGGAACGGACAAGCAGCTGCTGGTTGGCAGACACGCCTCTGTTGCTATGTGCAGAGGAGGAAATAGACTGCGAAGGTCAGCCTACACACTTCCCCCTCCCTGTCAGCAGGGTGGGCGGATCTGAGGACACAGAACTTCAGCCTGACCCAATAGAAAACAAAAAGCAGAGCCACTGCAGAATCTAAAAACAGAGGAAGAGGTCTTTAAGAAAGGCTCAGAGATGGCTAGTCACCTCATGGGCCTTTTTAAAAGTTGCTCGCCTTGTCGCGCAGTGGTTAAGGTCCTCGCCTTGAACGCCCGCAATCAGATATGGATGCCGGTTCTAATCCCGGCGCCCTACTTCCCATCCAGCTCCCTGCCTGTGGCCTGGGAAAGCAGTCGAGGACGGACCAAAGCTTTGGGACCCTGCACCCGCGTGGGAGACCCGGAAGAGGCTCCTGGCTTTGGATTGGCATGGCATCGACTGTTGCGCTCACTTGGGGAGTGAATCATCGGACGGAAGATCTTCCTCTCTGTCTCTCTCTGTATATCCGCCTTTCCAATAAAAATTTAAAAAATAAATCTTTAAAAAAAATTTGCTCGCCTTGAAACCTCGCCCAAAGTCAGGCGTGTAACCCAGCCGGAGCGGCACCGGCAGCAAAAGGACCACCTGGACGCCCAGAACAGCGACCCCAAGGAGGCGTCACGTGACCCTGGCTGCCAGCGCCCAGTGACAGCGTGAGAGGGTGCTACATCTTGACAGGTTTGCATCATGCGTGAATATAAACTGGCTAGTCTTGGCTCAGGGGGTATTGGAAAGTCTGCTCTGACTGAACAGTTCGTTCAAGGAATTTTTGTTGAAAAGTATGATTGTACAATAGAAGATTCTTACAGAAAGCAATGTGAAGCAGATGCACAACGGTGGATGCTTGAAATCTTGCATACTGCAGAAACGGAACAATTTACAGCCATGAGGGATCTGTACATGAAGAATGGACAAGGCTTCGCATTGGTTTATTCCATCACTGCACAGTCCACAGTCCTTGAATGCGCTGGGAACACGCATGGGTGCCGGTTCTAATCCCAGCAGCTCCACTTCCCATCCTGCGCCCAGCTGTGGCCTGGGAAAGCAGTCGAGGATGGCCCAATGCTTTGGGACCCTGCACCCGTGTGGGAGACCTGGAGGAATTTCCTGGCTCCTGGCTTCGGATTGGCGCAGTACCGGCCATAGTGGCCACTTGGGGAGTGAATCATCGGATGGATGATCTTCCTCTCTGTCTCTCCTCCTCTCTGTATATCTGACCTTGTAATGAAAAATAAAATAAATCTTAAAAAAAAAAAAAACCTCTGCAAAAAAAAAGATGTTAATGAGATCTTTTATGACCTAATGCGGCAAATTAGCAGAAAAACCCCAATGTCTGCAAAGGCCCGCAAAAAGTCATCAAGTCAGCTCTTTAATAAGCTAAATATGCTGTAGCTCTGAGCCAGGTATGAAAAAGTGTTGCCCAGTTCAACAGTGCCAGCGTTCCAACTTTGTTAAACCTACCAGCAACTTAAATGCACTTTGCAGTGGTGGTACCCTAGAAGAGGCAGATGAAAGCTACTGTATCAGTTCGCACACTCTAATCACCTTTCAGTATCACAGGAGAGATTTTTACTTCCATAATAGTCCTACAGTGTGCAGCTGGTAAACCCAGAGGCTTCCTCCACCAATGTTGCACATGTATGAAAATAGTGGACTGTATACTGTAACAGGCCCCATTGTTTGTATTGGAGAGGACGATCACGCAAATCCTAAAACACCACTATTTTAGCATAATGAAAGTCCAAAAAGCTCCTGTATACACTACTCAGATAACTTTGCATCTTCGATAACTGTAGCCTATTGTAATTTTTGAAAGAAATTCAAGGTCATTATTATTTTATTGTATAAAATAAGCACTCTAATTAACACAGCTATGTAGCTTTCTTTTAACTTTTAGAAAGAATACCTATGGTGACAGTAATCTTGTCTGAAAATATAATAGTCCTGGGCCCTAGTGGCTTAAGTCCTCACCTTGAACTCACCCCGGGATCCCATATGGGCACTGGTTCTAATCCCAGCAGCTCCACTTCCCACCCAGCTCCCTGCTTGTGGCCTGGGAAGGCAGTCGAGGACGGCCCAACTCTTTGGGACCCTGCACCTGTGTGGGAGACCTGGAGGAAGTTCCTGGCTCCTGGCTTCGGACTGGCGCAGCACCGGCCGTTGCGGTCACTTGGGGGAGTGAATCATCGGATGGAAGATCTTCCCCTCTGTCTCTCCTTCTCTCTGTATATCTGACTTTGGAATAAAAATAAATGAATCTTTTTTAAACTTTTCGAAAATAAAATAAATTTAAAAATATAATAGTCTTTTCAATATAATGTCTTAGATGAAAGACATTGACTTTAGTATCTGGTGGGAAGAAAATGTTCAGACTTTTCGAGTCTCCTTTTTACATGTTTCCTTTTTTGTTTAGAGGGAACAAAGTTTATAGTTGTATGTACAGTGGGTGTCTACAGCAAGAAGTATATATATTTTTTAAGATTAGCTTTTTAAAAGATTTATTTCTTTTTACTGCAAAGTCAGATATATATACATATGTAGATGGGGGAGAGACAGAGAGGAAGATCTGTCCAATGAATCACTCCCCAAGTGGCCGCAATGGCCAGTGCTGAGTCAATCCGAAGCCAGGAGCCAGGAACTCTTCCGCGTCTCTCACGCAGTGCAGGATCCCAAGGCCCTGGGTCGTCCTCCAGGGCTGGGAGCTGGATGGGAAGTGGGGCTGTTAGGATTAGAACCGGCGCCCATATGGCTTCCTGGTGTGTTCAAGGTCAGGATTTTAGCAGCTAGGCCATGAGGCTGGGCACAAAAAGTGCATATTTTGAAACAACTTTTTAATGATTTTACAGTTTTTGTAAATCATTCCCAGGCTTGCACAGCTGTGGATTTCACTGTGAATCCATTGCTTGATCAGGCATAAGTGTATTTGCAATACCAAATATACAGGTTTAGTACTTTTGCTATGGACGTGGGGGGTTATGAGCCCAATGGGGGGCTGCGTATGTTCCCCAGCAAGACCACTGCTTCCACTGGTGAGTGTTAAGAACTGGGATAAGGGGCAGAACAGGACAGGAGGCGCTACAATGCCTGTTGGCCTGCATGTCAACTGCATTAGAGGGAGAGCCAGGCAGGGCTAACCAACCATACCCACTGGTGAAGGCATGAGCCAGAGTAAGTGCAGGCTTCTTAGGCTTTGCTGCAGCATCAGCTGGCAAGTGCTGGGACAGGGGACAAACCCTGTCAAGTTAGACAACAGAACCACCTGAAGAGTACAAGGTCCGGGGGCTGGGAGTGGGCCCAGTAGGGAAAATGTGAGTACTCCTCTGGTGGCTTTGCAACTCCCACTGGTAAGCACGAGCACTAGGGCTGGGGGCAGGTCTGGCTAGACAGGCAGTGACACCCCCAGGCTAGAGTGTGAACTGAACAGTGAGGTTGAGTTGAACTGGGCTTCAACAGCCATTGACGTGTACGAGAGCTGAATGGGATGTGGGACAGACTGGACCGGTGTGCTGCACATACTTGCAAGCACAAGAACAGCTGTGGGGGTGGGCCTAGTGAGGGTTAGTGGGGACTCTAACTAGGCTGCAGCTCCCTCTGGTGTACATATCTGCCTTTACAATAGAAATAATAAATCTTAAAAAAAAAAAAAAAAAGTAACAGTGTATGGCATACCCAGATGCACATGGAGGATATGGCAGGCCACTGGAGCCTGCGGAGGACATCAGGTATCATAACTGAGAAAGGAGGGTGGGACAAATTGGTCAACCACCCCCGTCAAATGTTGACAGCAAATATCTGGGTGAATGGAGATTCTAAGGTAGACTATGTCAGCCATTGGACCTAGGAAGGATTTCCTCATCCTTTAATAGGTGATAGTAACAGTATTTCAGGACAATTGAAACCACTTGAACAGAACCCTCTGAGCATGCTCCACACTGGGGACCCTGGGATGACATCGGGTGGCTGTTCCCCATCCCCGGGTACTGAGGCAGTTGGGAGGCTGCGTGCGGCTTCTCCCACTCTCTCCCCCATTTACCCAGATGCAGAAAGAAGAAAAATAAAATTTGTAAACAACAGCCTCACCCACTTTTCCCTAATCCTCGACCCTTCCCACACTAATCAACTACATAAAGATCATCAAAAGTAAAAGTAAAATAATAATTAAAAAATTGCTTCATCCCCAGCTGTAGACAACTGCCTAGGTTGCTTTGTACCTAGGCAAGTGTTGCAGTGCGGGGAGAAAATCAGCCAATAGATGGCAAGTATTCTGAGCTTGGTCAATGCTAAATTTGGGTTAATTATACCAGTATACCAGCATAGTTGCTTTTTTTTTTTTTTTTTTTTGACAGAGAAGTACTTCTTTCTGGAGTCTTCCATGGCCTGGGCCACTGCACTCACAGGTAAGATAGGGAGCTGGGATGCAGTGGCTTAAAGGGGGGGAAACCAGAGGGCATGTCTGGGTCAAGCCAAGGCACACACCCATGTGGGAGACCTGGACTGGACTAAACAGCAGCATCCACTGCCCACTGGTGCTTACAAAAGCTGGGGGTAAGGGGTCCTGCATGGCTGGAGTATATGGCAGAACCCTCCCATAAGTGTTGGAGCAGGGAGTGGGCCATGTCAGGCTGGACCACAGCACCCACCAGAATGTGAGAGGACTTGATCTAGGGCAGATTCTGTAGGGGAACTGTGGGCTCACCTATGTGGGACTGCAGCACCCACTGGATTACACAGAGAGTTAGGCATGGTGATTAACCTATCCAGGCTAGATCACAGAACTCACCTGACATGGACTCACCTGACGTTCATGGGGGCTGAGGCTGGGGCTGGGATTGGGAAAATGCCAGGCAGGGCTGGGCTGTAGCACCTGCCGGCACATGCAAGGGCTAGGACTGAGAGCAGACTGTGCCAAGTAGGGCTGCTGCTCCCAGTGGCACATATGAGATTCTGGGCTGGGAGCAGGCCTGGAAGGGAAACTTGGGGAACTTCCCTGAGGGGCAGGCCAGGGAGGCAAAGCTGCAATATTCAACCGTGTTTGTGTAGGCCAGATCTGAAGACTAGCTGGCTGAGTCAGGTTTAGCACCCATTGCACAAGAACCAAGACAGGGTGTGGACCATGCCTTAATGGCCACGCTGTAACACTTGCCAGCGAGAGCTGAGACTGCAGATGGGCCATGTCAGGCTGGGTTGAAGCACCTTCCAGCATTCACAAGAACTAGGACTGGGAACAGGTGTAGTAGGGGAACTCTGAGGACTCCTCTGCTGGGCAGCAGCTCTCACTGAGGGGCTAGACAAACCAGGCTGGACTGCAGCACCCACTGGCATACATATGGGCTAGTTCTGAAGGCAGACCAAACTAGGCTGTGTTCCAGCATCTATTGATACTTGCAAGAGTCAGAATGGGTGTGGGCAAGGCTGGGCTAGGCTGTAGCTCCCATTGGTGACAGCTAGAATGGGTACTGGCATGAGTGAGAGCCAGGACAGATGGCAGGCCAGGCCAGGTTGGACTACAACACCCACCAGTTCACATGAGGGCTGAAGTGGGCTAGGCTTGGGTAGGCTTCTGCAAGTACTGATAAGAGCTGGGACTGGGGTTGGGCTGGGTTGAACCAGGCTCGAGCACCTGCTGGTGAATGTGGAAACTGGGGTAGGGCCATTTCAGATTCAGCCACAGCACCTGCTAGTACATGCCAGACCCAGGGTTGGGAGCTAGCCTGGTAGGGAAACTCTGGGGACTCCATTGCTGGGCTCCTGTTCCCACTGGTGAGCATGAGAGCTGGACAGAGGACGGGCTGATCTGAGGGTGGGTCAGGCTGGGTTAGGCTGCTGAACCCACTGACACGCCTGAGAGCTAGAATAGGTGCAGGGCAGTTGAGCTAGGCCACAGCACCAGGTGGCAAGTGCTGGTACTGGATATGAGTCATGTCACCTTGGATCACATCGCCACCTGGCAGGTATAACATGCAGGGTTGGGAACATGCCTGACAGGGGCAACTGTGGGCACACTCCTGCTAGCCTGTACCTACTACCACTGGTGAGCACAAGAACTACAGCTGTGGGTAAGCCAAGGAGAGCCAGGAGGCAGCGTACATGAGGGCTAAATCTGGGGGTGGGTCAAGCTGAGCTAAGCACCACAACCCGTGGGTGTGCTCAGGAGCTGGATGGAATGTGGGATGGGCCCAAGGGAGGCTGCAGCAGAGGCTGGCATGTGCAAAAACCAGGGTTAGGGGTGGGCCTGATGAGGGATATTAAGGGTCACTCTAACTAGGTCACGCACTCCCTGGTATGTATGAGGATCAGGTCTATGGAGGGCTAGCTGAGGTAAGCCGCAGAACCTGTTGCTTTGGGGGCTGAGGCAGAACTGACCAAGCAGCTGCATCCCACCGGTACATCATTGGCTGGTGCATGTGACGGATCACACCTGACCCTGCACTGGCTGGCTGGCACACATAAGAGCCCAACCTGAGGTCATACCCAGGCAAGGCTTCCTGGGAGACTCCCCGCCCGGACTACTGGACTCAGACCCTGCTTACAGGAGAAAATCACAGGATGGATGGTCCAACCTTGGAGTCTGTGCATCAGAACTGGGCCTGCTCAGTTGCAGATGCCTCTGCAGTGGACAGCATTTCCAGATATGCAGGATGGGAAATGATGGCAAGCTCATTTAGGCCAGCAGGGGGTGTCATTTCCTTCATCAGAGGATGGAAAATAAAACAGGTTGGATTCTGCTGGGCCTGGGGATGCACTAAGTTGGGCCTTGTCAACCAGCTGCCCTTGGAAAGATGTTGTCAACCCTGGAGCAATGAAACCAACCACTTCTCAAAACTATCAAAACCACTCATGAACACTGACCCACACTGGCCTCATCAAAAGACCACCCCCTACCCCTGGGTGCTGATTCTGCTAGGCAGCAAGGAGTGACACCTTTCCCCTTCTCCCCTGAGGACAAAGGAGGGGTGGGGCAAATCTGAAAGTGAGTCCCGCCCACCTGCATCTATTGCTGACCCTCCCTAGCCTAATCAAAGGCTACATGGGCATGCATCCCTCTCAACTTTATAAATAACATGAAAAATAAAATAGATGCACACAAAACAAAAATTTCATTCTGGGGACAGTATAATAGCTCAATTCGCAAATCTTCTTCTTCTTTTTTTTTTTTTTAAAGATTTATTTTATTTTTATTGGAAAGGCGGATATACAGAGAGGAGAGACAGAGAGGAAGATCTTCCATCCAATGATTCACTCTTCTGGCAGCCGCAAAGGCTGGAGCTGAGCTGATCCGAAGCCAGGAGCCTCTTCCCGGTCTCCCACGTGGGTGCAGGGTCCCGAAGGTTTGGGCCGTCCTTGACTGCTTTCTCAGGCCACAGGCAGGGAGCTGGATGGGAAGTGGGGCTGCCTAGATTAGAACCGGCGCCCATATGGGATCGTGGGCATGCAAGGCGAGGACCTTAACCACTGTGCCATCGCACCGGGCCCAACTGGCAAATCTTCAACTTGCAAGAACCAGCATCCCATATGGATGCCAGATCCTGCCCCGGTCTCTCCACTTGCCATTCAACTCCCTGCTTATGATTTGGGAAAGCAGTGAAGGATGGCCCAAAGCCGTGGGAGCCAATACCCACATGCCAGACCTGGAAGAAGCGCCTGGCGCCTGGCTGCTGACTGACTCAGCTCCAGCCACTGCAGCCATTTGAGGAGTGAACCAGCAGAGGAAGATCTTTCTGTCTCTCCTCTGCAAATCTGCTTTTCCAGTAGAAATAAATTTTTAAATATTTATTTATTTTTACTGCAAAGTCAGATATATAGAGAGAGACAGGAGAAGAGACAGAGGGAAATATCTTCCATCAGATGATTCACTCCCTAAGTGAGTGCAACGGCCGGTGCTGCGCCATTCTGAAGCCAGAAACCCAGATCCTCTTTCAGGGTCTCCCACAAAGGTGCAGGGTCCCAAGGCTTTGGGTCGTCCTTGACTGCTTTGCCAGACCACAAGCAGGGAGCTGAATGGAAAATGGGGCTCCTGGGATTAGAACCACCACCATATGGGATCCCAGTGCGTTCAAGGGGAGGACTTTAGCTGCTAGGCAGTGGTGCTGGGCCCAGAATAAATATTTTTTAAATTGCTTTGTTCAAATTTCCAATGTATCTGAATAGAAATAGAGTGTATCTGAGCCCAGCTCCTTACCCAACCCACTGACAGCCCAGATCGCCACTTGCTTCCCTACCCCACACTGTTCTGAGTCATTTCACCCGTAGATACCTCAGTGTGCATCTCTGAAATGTTGTCATTGGAACTCAGCACTGAAGTCAGCAATCAAGTCATTCTCCATTGTGTGAGACAGTCCTGCAAAGTCCCCAGCCACCTGGGGAGCAACATCCCAAACATGGGGGGTAGGTCATGAGGATGAAATGGGTCCCCATGTTACCCGAACCACCCACGTCACACCTGGGAGTGCCAATTTAACCTCCAGCTTCTCACTTTTGATCCAACTCCCAGCAGAGGAGGGAGCAAGTATGCTGGCCCCTGCCAACCGCAGGGAGATCAGAATGGATTTCTGGGTTCCTAGATTTTGCCTGATGCAGCCCAGACCTGTGTAGCCGTTTGAAAAGTGAAGCAGATGGGCCCGGCGCTGTGGCCTAGCAGCTAAAGTCCTCACCTTGAACGCGCTGGGATCCCATATGGGCACCAGTTCTAATCCCGGCAGCTCCACTTCCTATCCAACTCCCTGCCTGTGACCTTGGAAAGCAGCATAGAATGGTCCAAAGCCTTGGGACCCAACATCAACATGGGAGACCTGGAAAAAGCTCCTGGCTCCTGGCTTCAGATCAGCTCAGCTCCAGTCATTGTGACCACTTGGGGAGTGAACCAGCAGATGGAGCTCTTTCTCTCTGTCCTTCCTTCTCTAGGTAAATCTTTCTAATAAAAGTAAATAATTAAAAAAAAAAAAAAGAATAGGGCCCAGCGCGATGGTGCAGTGGTTAAGGTCCTCGCCTTGCACGCCCCGGATCCCATATGGGCGCCGGTTCTAATTCTGGCAGCCCCACTTTCCATCCAGATCCCTGCCTGTGGCCTGAGAAAGCAGTGGAGGACGGCCCAAGGCTTTGGGACCCTACACCCGCGTGGGAGACCCGGAAGAGGCTCCTGGCTTCGGATCGGCATAGCATCGGCCGTTCTAGTCCCGGCAGATCCACTTCCCATCCAGCTCCTTGCTTGTGGCCTGGGAAGGCAGTTGAGGACGGCCCAAGGCTTTGGGACCCTGCGCCTGTGTGGGAGACCCAGAAGAGGTTCCTGGATCCTGGCTCTGGATCGGCGATGATTCACTTGAGGAGTGAATCATCAGACGGAAGATCTTCCTCTCTCTCTGTCTCTCCTCTCTGTCTCTCCTCTCTGTATATCTGCCTTTCCAATAAAAATAAAAATAAATCTTTAAAAAAAAAGAATAAGATGGAAATAAGTGCACATTTTTAACCACCATTACTACCTTGTTGGAAATTATATACAGAAAGAAAAGTTAGGTGGACAACTGCAGAATCACAGCTCTGAGTTCAAAGCAAGTCAGGGTTCAATCAGGCCAGGATTGCACACTTATATTAACATCCCTCCACATCATTCTATAATCCTACCATTGGAGCCCTTGCCCACAAAATGATGGTTAAAGTGCTTGGTGAGGCCGGTGTAATGCGTGGCTCACAGGAAGCCTGTGTGGTTTGCAAGCTGAGCAGCTTGTAACTCCGGACCCCACCTATCTACACCGACGAGTCCCAGTCCCTTTGGAAGCTGCCCTGCTCCACCTGCAGAGCACAGAATACCCTGGCTGACATGGAATGAATCTCTCCTGGTGTCTGCTACTGAGAAAAACACCGGTGCTCCTGGAGCCACTATGAGGAAGTTGCATAGTAAAAATGTTTAGATCTTGTCTGGGGGAAACGAATAGATGAAGCTGAAGTTTCAGAAAATGGAAAAATATACTGAAGGAGAAAGCGAGAAGAAAGATGAAGGAAAAAAAGAGAAGGAGAAAGGGACTTGCAAGACTGGCTTCCTGTTCTACAGATGGGAAGATAAACCTAGAGGTCTAAGGTCACACAACCAACCAGTAGCACTTGACTTGACCCCTTGGCCCCAGGCTGCACTTCCCCTCACCTGGGACCTGGGGGCAGTGTTCAGTAATCACTCCCCTTCCTAGGCTCCTAAGAAGCCTGGCAATCGGGGAGGCATTTTTCTCTGTCTCTTCTGGGGGACACACATGAGCTAGCAGAGAAAACATCCCTTCCCCACCATTCCTGGCCCACTCTACCCCTGAACAGGGCACAGGTGTGTATGTGACTTCCTCATATTTTAAATAAACGTTGTCACCTTGTCTGTAGTTGGACCTATTCCTAGGCTGCTTCTCTAGCAGGCAAGAACCTGGCAAAAGCGCATTCGTTCCAATCTAGGCCTTGATCGTTCCAACCACCTCCACGGGAGAGCTGGATTGCATTCCCAAGGCCTAGCTTTAGCCTTGGCCCAGCTCGGCAGGCCACCGGGAGCATCTGGGAAGGAACCAGCAAATGTGAACACTCTCCTGGCTGTCTGCCTCTTAAATAAAATCTCAGCAGTTTCAAATTGGCCATTTACTGAAACTGACTACACGCACAACATGTACAACCAGCATCACCAGTTCCGGAGTACGTCACCACTCCAAAAAGAAACCCCACATCCTTAACTTCATGCCTGACTCTCTGCACGAGGCCCAGCAATCGGTCATTGGCTCTCGGTCACTTTGGGTTGACCTCTCTGTGCATTTCATACAAAGGGACTGCTAAAGTACGTGGCCTTTGCATCTAATTTCTCTCACTTACTGCAATGATTTCCAGGTTTGTTCATGTTGAAGCACATGTGGCTAAGTAATACTCTACCACTGGAATAGAATACACTTGACTTGTGAATTCATCAGTGGGTGTTGGACTCGTTTCCATCTTTTGCTATCGTGAATGGTGCTGCCGTGAACAAGTTCTGCGTACAAGTTCTTGTTTGAACTTTTGCTGTCGAGTCCCTTAAATACATACCAAGCAGCAGAGTTGCTGGGTCAGATGATAATACTGTATTTATGCTAGCAAAAGTTGCCACACTCTTCCCCAGTGCCTTCCCTGTTTCACAGCCCCACTAGCAAGATAAGGGATTCCAATTTTCCTCATCTTCGGCAATGTGGGGTTTTTGTTTTGCTTTGTTTTTGATTTATTTACTTTTACTGGAAAGGCAGAATTATAGAGATAAGGAGAGACAGAGAGAAAGATCTTGCATCTGATGGTTCACTCCCCAAATGGCTACAATGGCCAGAGTTTGAACCAATACAAAGCCAGGAGCCAGGAGTTTCTTTTGAGTCTCCCACGCATGTGCAGGAGGGTCCGAAGGCCTTGAGCCATCCTCAACTGCTCTCCCAGGCCATAAGCAGGGAGCTGGATGGGAAGTGGAGCAGTCAGAACATGAGCCAGTATGGGATGCTGGTCGGTGCTTGCCACAGAGGATTAGCCAATTGAGCCATCACAATGGGCCAACATTTTTTTTTTTAAACAGGAACAAAAGAGGGCGGGCATTTATTCATCAACTTCTCTTCTAATTTTACATTTCTTGGAAATCCACTACACTAAAATAGAGAAACAGACTCCTAAGGATGATGGCTCAAGTGTCTGCTCCCACTCACACAGGAGACCAAGATGAGTTACTGGCTCTTGGCCTTGGCCTGACTCAGCGCTGGCTATTGCAGGTGTTTGAGGAGTGAATCAACTGTCAGAAGATCTCTCTCTCTCTCTCTGTTGCTCTGCCTTTCAGGTAGATGAAATGATTGTTTTAATTACAAAGAAGAACATGGACCCAATGCAGTAGCCTAGCCAGGATCCCATATGGGCGTTGGTTCTAATCCCAGCAGCCCCGCTTCCCATCTAGCTCCCTTCTTGCAGCCTGGGAACACAGTCGAAGACAGCCCAAAGCCATGGGACCTGCACCCACATGAGAAACCCAGAAGAGGCTCCAGGCTCCCCGCTTTGGATCCGGTCAGTTCCAGCTATTGTGGCCACTTGGGGAGTGAATCATCGGACAAAAGTTCTTTCTCTCTGTATGTCCTTCTCTCTGGAAATCTGCCTTTCCAACAAAAATAAATAACTCTGGAAAGAAAAGAAAAGAGCCTGCTGGGCGGAAGTGCAGCTGTGCAGGTGCAGGTACAGGAGCACTGTGTAAATCCTACTTGGTGGCATGGGGTGAGGCTGCAGCAGAGTGGTAAGCCAACCCCATGCAGTGCTGGCATCCTTACTGGGGCCAATTTAGGTCCTGGTTGCTCCACTTCGAATCCAGCTCCCTGCTAATATACTTGGGGAAGCAGCAGAAGGTAGCCCAAGTGTTTGGGCCTCTGCAGCCACGTGGGCGACCCTCTGTTGAAGCGCCCGTCTCGTGGCTTTGGTCTGACCATGATGGCCGTTAGAGGGAGTGAAGCAGCAGACCCAGAATTTCTCTCTCTCTCTCCGACTTTACTTCTCCCTTCTCTGTAATTCTGCCCTTTAAATAAATGTCAAGAAAAATTAGCTTGCTCCTGATGATTTTGTTAGATTTCCCCTGAGTAGAATCTGAAGACCCTATTTGGTCCGAGACTTAGTTGGTCCCTGAAAGCTTGGCTTGAAAAATATTCCTCGGGCCTGGCGGCGTGGCCTAGCTGCTAAAGTTCTCACCTTGAATGCACCGGGATCCCATATGGGTGCTGGTTCTAATCCCGCTGCTCCATTTCCCATCCCACAAGCAGCTCCCTGCTTGTGACCTGGGAAAGCAGTGGAGGATGGCCCAAGGCTTTGGGACCCTGCACCCATGTGGGAGACCCGGAAGAGGTTCGTGGATCCTGGCTTCGGATCAGCGCAGCACTGGCCATTGCGGTCACTTGGGGGAGTGAGTCAGTGGACAGAAGATCTTCCTCTCTGTCTCTCCTCCTCTCTGTATATCTGACTTTCCAATAAATAAATAAATCTTGTATTTTTTTTTTTTAAAGATTTATTTTTATTATTTTTTTATTGGAAAGACAGATATACAGAGAGGAGAGTCAGAGAGGAAGATCCTCCATCCGATGACTCACTCCCCAAGTGAGCACAACGGCCGATGCTATGCCGATCCGAAGCCAGGAGACTCTTCCGGGTCTCCCACGCGGGTGCAGGTTCCCAAAGCTTTGGGCTGTCCTCGACTGCCTTCCCGGGCCACAGGCAGGGAGCTGGAAGGGAAGCGGGGCTGCCGCTGGGGATAGAACCGGCGCCCATATGGGATCCCGGGCGTGCAAGGCGAGGACCTCAACCACTTGCGCCACCGCGCCGGGCCCTAAATAAATAAATCTTAAAAAAATATTCCTCACATGTCTCTTGGTGCTTTGAGGGGAGGCGGAAGGTGCAGAAGGATCACTTGGTTCACTCAGGAATCTTCTTGGATGAAACTCTGAAATTTGTAGGTATTGCATTCTTCCCAGCTTTTCTGATGTCCTGAGACTGGCGAGCTACTGAAGAGACATACAAGAGATATTTGAGCTCTGACACTAACGGAGGTCTCAAGGAAGTCACAGTGCCGCCCCCTCCCCTAGTTCTGTGAGATTCCGCATTTGCTCTGTGAGAAATAGGACTGATTTTACTACGGGACACACATGCCACATGCAATTCCCTCAAGGTCATCTTATTACCGTCCAGGGATTGTACTGAGCAGGAATGAGGGTCTGCTTGTGCCCCTCAGGAACCGTGCCGTGTTTAGGCCGTGTCCAAGTGGGGCTACTTACTGCTTTTATTTGTTGGAGAGGCAGAGAGACCAAGTTCTCATCCACCAGCTCGCTTCCAAATTCCCACAGCGGGGAGGGGATGGCGCAAAGCCAGGAGCAGGGGACTCGACCCCAGGGCTCCCGTATGGGCAGCGGGGGCCCCCACTGACTTATCACTGTTACCCACCCTCTTAGGTGGGCAGAGCAGAAGTGACTAAAGCACCCTGCTGAAGTCAAGCCAACGCCCCCATCCAGGAATGTCTAGAATGCTGAATCACCCTGACCTTGTCTCTGCAAAAGGTCAACACTTGCCATGAGCAGGACTCCGTGCTACACGTCACATGCACGCACAAACTGAGGGGCTGCTGTCTTCTCCCATCCCCCCTGCCTACGACGTATGAAATGCCATGCTGTGTCCCCCGCGCATTTTCCTCACCCAGTCATGCCACCATGTGGAAGTGGCCAAAGACTTCCCCGCCAGGAAGCGCTCCATCAGTCTCTCTCCAAACTAACAAAATGCTTTATCTGAACTAAGAGTTTCTCTCCCTCAGTTGCCTCTGAATCCAACGCCTCCCAGGGGTCTGCATTGGCAGGAAGCGAAAATACCTATTATTTGCTTTGAATGATGTACTTTTTTTTTGAAATTGGAAAAAAATCTCAGTCCGAGCAATTCATGTGGAAAGCAGTGAGTATTGAGGTGAGTTTGAACCGCATTGGGCAAGGCTTCCCTTGTGCTGAGAAATCAACATTGTTTACTTTCGGAATCCTGCCCAGATTTCTGTTAGCTCATACCCAGTTTGTCCTCCCAGTCTTGTGACTCACGAAGGTTTTTTTCCCAGCTAGGGAAGGTTACGAGGAAAATTCCTATGTGACCCACCCTCCTGCACTGATCCCTGGAGGTCCCTGACTTGGGTCACTGCCTCAAGGAGGAAACCCCCTCTGCAGGCCCGGCTGGCGCTGGTCCTCAACACAGGCAGCTCCCTTCCATTTCGGTGGCCCGTTGCTGGATCAACAAATCTGGCAAGACTCGGGACTCTTCAAAGAGCCGCTGTCTTGTAAACTCTCCCTGCTCTGGATTGACGTGGCTTCACTGAGAGTGTGAGGTCTGCTCCATGTCAGAGGGGGCTGTGGTCCTCTGGGGGGATTTAGAGGGGCTGAGAACTCCAACCCAACCCATTCATGGTGTGAGTGACTGATAACTGGCTGTCAGCTGTCTGCTCAGAGAAGGCTGTTGATTGAAACGTCCACAGCTGGCTCCTCCGCGTGGCAAGAACGTTCCCCATTACAGCAGCTGAGCTCCCAGAGGACGCTCAGCGTCTCCCTATTCACCTAGGGAGGAAGTGGCTCAGGGCATTGGTTTGAGATTTAATGGTGGAGAGGCTGAGGCTTTGGACAGCTCAGCCTCCCCACCCGCCAAATGAAAACGATGCCTTTCTCACCAGTTAGATAGGATATTTAAATAAGATACAGAAGGCACTCCCCAGCTGGTACATATGTGACCGCCCCACTCTACCCAGCTCACACTGTATGATGTGGGCAGAGTTACTCTGCTTTAGAGAAAGATGATTACTTTTCCATATCTTGATTCTGGAGTACTACAATTATATGATGATTATCTATGAAAGGGGCATGACAGTTGGTGGGATTTTTCTCATTTTTCCACAATAAGCACATGCCAGTCTCTTGTACGATTTTTTGTTTTACATTTAAAATTTAAAAAGTAAAGCTAGGGTTATGGACTCATGAATTTCAGAATGCTGGAATACCCCCTCTAGCTTGGAATTTTATATCAATTCCTGCTCTCTCTCACCATTCCCTTGTATATGTATGTAGGATTCTGCCTTGTATCTGGGCTGGACTGTGACACTGTTTTAGCAAGAGTGCAATCTAAGGCAGTGTCATAGCTTATCAGGCCAAGCCTCCACCTATAGCACTGATATCCCAAATGGGTGTTGGTTCGAGTCCTGGCTGCTCTGCTTCCAGTCTGTCTCTGCTCATGTGCCTGGGAAAGCAGTGGAGAAAGGCACAAGTGTTTTAGGCTCCTGCACCCACATGGGAGACCCATAAAAAGCTGCTGGCCTCTGGTTCCAAAGCTCCTGGCTTTAGGCTGGCTCAGCTCCAGCCACTGCAGCCATTTGGGGAATGAATCAGTGCAAGATTCTCTCTCTCTTTCTCATGCCTTCTCTCTCTGTAACTCTTTCACGTAAAATAAATAAATATTTAGGGGCCTGGCGGCATGGCTTAGCAGCTAAAGTCCTCGCCTTGAACGAGCTGGGATCCCATATGGGTGCCGGTTCTATCCCAGAAGCTCCACTTCCCATCCAGCTCCCAGCTTGTGGCCTGGGAAAGCAGTCGAGGATGGCCCAGAGCCTTGGGACCCTGCGTCTACGTGGGAGACCCGGAAGAAATTCCTGGATCCTGGCTTCTGATGTCAGACCCCGAGGAGACAAGAGACTCCTGCTGTCCTCCTTGTGCAACACCTGCCTTGAGTCCGCCTCTTCCCATATGGGTGAGAACCAAGACTCTCCTGCTGACCGCCTCGGCTGAGCTCCCAGCCAACGGCTGGCATCAACACCCAGCCTGGTGAGCAGATCTGGGCCAGAGAGCCCATAGGTTCTATGGCACAGTGGTACCCTCCAAAACATCCCAGGCATCCTCATCTCCTGACAGTCATACTCTGCCATTGTCATCTGGTGCCTTTTGCCAGTCTGGACCAAGATCAACAGCATGAGTGATTCACACCGTGAGAGTTCCACGATTAGTCTATACAAGGTCTATGGTTTCAGCCTTAGTGTCTCTCTCATGGGAGAAGCTCCAGGGAGAGGCATACACAGGTTGACCAACTCATCCAGAAGCCATCCGGCACTTCCCTGGCGTTAGCACTGGGATGTCAAACCTGAGGGCCTCTCCACCCACCCACCCACCCATTCCTTGAGAACCAGCTTGCAATATCACTCTAGGCCTATGGTGAGGATGGAGTGAGATGGCCAGCAAGTAAGGAATTGAGGCCTTCTCCCAACAGCGATGTGGGGAAGCCACCTTGAAACCAACATACTCCTCGGTCCCTGCTGAAGCCCACTCACCACTGCATGAGAGACCCCTAACCAGAATTGCTCATCTAAACTGAGCCTGGAATCCTGACCCACAGGAAATGTGTGAGAAAGGAAACGACATTAAATCATTTTTTTAAAGACTAATTTATTTTATTACAAAGTCAGATATACAGAGAGGAGGAGAGACAAAGAGGAAGATTTCCCATCCAGTGATTCACTACCCAAGTGAGAGCAACGGCTGGTACTGCGCCGATCCGGAGCCAGGATCCAGGAACTTCTTTTGGGTCTCCCATGCGGGTGCAGGGTCCCAAAGCTGTGGGCCATCCTCAACTGCTTTCCCAGGCCACAAGCAGGGAGCTGGATTGGAAGCAGAGCTGCCGGGACTAGAACTGGTGCCCATATGGATCCCAGGGCGTTCAAGGTGAGGACTTTAGCCTAGGACATGCCAAAGCCCCCTCCCCCCATTAAATCTTAATATCATTAATGCTCCCTAATAGGGGAGTAATTTGTTCGATAACATCAGATAGCTTGCACAGATTGCTATACCCCAGCAGATAACAAACCATATAGCATGCTATCTATGCTGTCTCTAGCAATCATGCTGATCTGTTTGGGACCTGCTTTTTCCTTTCCTGAAAATCACCCTGAGGGAGTGCTGCTCCAGTCCCTGGAGAACACAGTTGGGCTCCACCTGCTGGGTGAGTCAGTCCCACTCTAATTGTTTTCCAAGCCTTAACCATCAATCCCTGGGGTTCGG
This sequence comes from Ochotona curzoniae, assembly GCF_017591425.1. Classification (NCBI taxonomy): domain Eukaryota; kingdom Metazoa; phylum Chordata; class Mammalia; order Lagomorpha; family Ochotonidae; genus Ochotona; species Ochotona curzoniae. The sequence continues at coordinate 21,466 of NW_024466897.1, forward strand.
GAGTCCTCACACCTCTCAGGTTCCAGCTGCTCTCTGGGGTCTCCCTGATTTCCCCAAAGGCCCAGGTGCTCATCTAGATTGTTAAGGCAGCCTTCTCCTGTGGAAAGGCTCCCTGCTGTCTAGCAGACAGCTGTGTGCAGAGGCAGCGCACGGGTTGCAGGGCTCACTTCCGCTGGAGTCAGGGAGGGACTCTCTTGGACTGCAGGCTATTCTGCAGGGAAATCCAAGGTGAGATCTCATTATGGAGTGTGAGTCGTTGATCTTGGAGGAACCCTTCCTTCAGCAGCCCCTTTTTCCCAGCGAGCTTGCTGCGGGCCTTCTTCCTGCCCTGGGGATCATGAGAACAGAGGAACGTAATCCAACAGGAGTGCAGAAAGCAGGCAGGACCATGAAAAGATGAGCTTGGGCCTGGCAGCATGGCCTAGCGGCTAAAGTCCTCACCTTGAACATGCAGGGATCCCATATGGGCGCTGGTTCTAATCCTGGCAGCTCAGCTTTTCCCATCCAGCCCCTGCTTGTGGCCTGGGAAAATAGTCGAGGACGACCCAAAGCCTTGGAACTCTGCACCTGCGTGGGAGACCAGGAATGGCTCCGGCCGCTTGGGGAGTGAACCATTGGACAGAAGATCTTATTCTCTGTCTCTCCTCCTCTTTCTATATCTGCAGTTCCAATAAAAATAAATCTTTTTAAAGATTTTTTAAAGATTAATCTTTAAATAAATCTTTTTAAAGATTTATTATTTTTTTATTGGAAAGGCAGATATACAGAGAGGAGAGACAGAGAGGAAGATCTTCCATCCGATGATTCACTCCCTAAGTGAGCGCAACGGCCGATGCTATGCCGATCCGAAGCCAGGAGACTCTTCCGGGTCTCCCACGCGGGTGCAGGGTCCCAAAGCTTTGGGCCGTCCTGGACTGCTTTCCCAGGCCACAGGCAGGAAGCTGGAAAGGAAGCGGGGCTGCCGGGATAGAACCGGTGCCCATATGGGATTCTGGGTGTGCAAGGCGAGGACCTTAACCATTTGTGCCACCGCGCTGGGCTCTAAAAATAAATCTTTTAAAAAAAAAAAAAAGGGAAGAAACAGCCCGGCACCGTGGCCTAGCGGCTAAAGTCCTCGCCTTAAATGTGCCAGGATCCCATTTGGACGCTGGTTCTAGTCCTGGCAGCCCCACCTCCGATCCAGCTCCCTGCTTGTGGCCTGGGAAAGCAGTCAAGGACAGCCCAAAGCTTTGGGACCCTGCACCCATGTGGAAGACCCAGAAGAGGCTCCTGGCTTCGGATCAGCACAGCATTGGTTGTTGCAGCCACTTGGGGAGTGAATCTTGGGGAGTGAATCATTGGATGGAAGATCTTCCTCTCTGTCTCTCCTCCTGTCTGTATTTCTGTCTTTCCAATAAAAATAAGTAAATCTTAAAAAAAAAAAAAAAAAAAAAAACCTCCGAAAGCTGGGCCTAGCAGCTTAAATACTCATCTTGCATGCTCTGGGATCCCATTGGGCACTAGTTTGTGTCCCAGCTGCTCTACTTACTGTCCAGCTCCCTGCCTGTGGCCTGGGAAAGCAGTCGAACATGGGTCAAAGCCTTGGGGTTTTGCACTCATGTTGGAGACCTAGAAGACATTACTGGGGCCTGGCTTTGGATCAACTCAGTTTACACTTGGGGAGTAAACCAGCAGGTGGAAGATTTTTCCCTCTGTCTCTCTGTAAATCTGACTTTACAATAAAAATAAATAAATCTTAAAAAAAAAAAGTAAGAAAGCTGAAGTTCAAAAAGTGAATTGACCAAATCTATTTCCCCCCCCTCCACAAAATAAATGAGTTTGAAAGAAGACTCATGGAAGTTCAGGAGTCCCGGCACCAACCAGTAGAATGTCTCATTCCACAACGTGTGGAAGCGGGGAGCGGCTGTGTTTAGTAACCAGCATCCAATGAACTAAGAGCATATGGTATATGGTAGGATCATGACTCCCCAGTCAGTGTAAACATCATGCACTCTAACCTATCCAGTCAGTAAGAGCTGCATCCCACTTAGCAGCCACCAAGTAAGAGCCATATCCCCCCAGTAAGAATAGTGGAACCAAGCGAACAGATCCTTCTACTTTGTTTAAAGAAAACAATGTGGGTCAGTCAGCTCACTGCTTACCGCTGGAGCTGTAAAAGGAAAGATCTCATCCTGGAACCAGAGAAGCCCTCTCTCTCCTCTTCTGGGACTTTCCAAGAACCCAAGATCATGGCAAAGGTCACGTTACGGACATGTTCCAGAGTTTTTCAGAGGACCTAGCCTTACTGTGGCCATTTCCTATTGTCTGTGATGTCACAGAAGATTGCAGAGATGGGGTGAGAGATACGGAAACCGAGCCTCTAGTCCACTGGACCCAGACAGAAGATCTGTATCTCCACGCTTTCTCCGATTTTGCGGATATTTGCATGTCCCTGAGTCAGACGTCATGTGTGATGTTTCATGGTGCCGCCAAGCTTTCAAAGCTTTCCCCTCGAAGATTTATTCATTTGGCTGGAAGTCAGAGAGAAAAATAAAATTACTCATTCCCCAAGTGGCCAGAGCTGATACAGGCTAAGCCTGGTGCGCGGGACTCCAGCTGGATCTCCCACCCAGACGGCAAGCACCTAAGTACTGTGTCTTCTTCTGCTACTTTCCCAGATGCATCAGCAGGGAGATGGATCAGAAGCAAAGCAGCTGGAACTTGAACTGGCATGCTAGTGTTGCAAGTAGCATCTTAACCCCCTGTGCTGACATGCTGCCTACCAAAGCCTGCCTTTTAGATGTCCATATATTATTCCAAGTATAGCTTACATATTATGCTTTTTTTTTGTACTTATATTTCTTTTAGTCTATTAAAAGGAGTTTGAAAATAACATCATCATTTTTTTTAAAGATTTATTTTTATTTTTATTGGAAAGGCGGATATACAGAGAGGAGAGACAGAGAGGAAGATCTTCTGTCTGATGATTCACTCCCCAAGTGAGCGCAACGGCCGATGCTATGCCGGTCCGAAGCCAGGAGCCTCTTCTGGGTCTCCCACGTGGGTGCAGGGTCCCAAAGCCTTGGGCCGTCCTCAACTGCTTTCCCGGGCCACAGGCAGGGAGCTGGAAGGGAAGCGGGGCTGCCGGGATTAGAACCAGCGCCCATATGGGATCCAGGGCTTGCAAGGCGAGGACCTTAACCACTTGCGCCACCGCGCCAGGCCCAATATCATCATTTTTTATAAAATTTATTTTTATTGGAAAGTCAGATATACAGAGAGGAGGAAAGACAGAGAGGAAGATCTTCCATCTGCTGATGCACTCTGCAAGTGGCCACAACAGCCTGAGCTGAGCTGATCCAAAACCAGGAGCCAGGAGTCAGGAGCTTCTTCTGGGTGTTCCATGTAGGTACAGGGTCCCAAGGCTTTGGGCCGTCCTCAACTGTCTTCCCCCCACAAGCAGGCTGCTGGATGGGAAGCTGGGCTGCTCGGAAACAAACTGGCACCCATATGGGATCCCGGGCGTCTGCAAGGCGAGGACTTTAGCCACTAGGCCACCGCGATGATCCCAAATCACACCAGTTTCATATACAGCAGGACTTCCAAGGGGCACTGGTACGATCAGGGATCTCATCTATACCATTCCTGCCCACTCACCTGTTCCTGCTCTACTCATAGGCTACGATGAACCTGGTTACCCAGACTCCTAAGTGTGGAGAGCTGGCCTGCTCCCTTAGGGCAAAGAAATGCTAGAGAAAAACAGTTTCTTTGGAATTCACAGGCCATGCAAGCCAGGTAAGTTAATCACATTGAACAGCTTAGTGTAGATCCTATCAAGCTTAAGTAAGTTGGGACAATTTAAAGCTGTCTGAGTATTTTGAAAATATTGCAAATCTTATCCCAGAGGGCTGGGTTTTATCATCCTGCTAAGAATTTTGTCCCGAGGGCAGCTGATGGATGGATTTAAACACAGGAGTGATGGTCTCATCAGGTAAATGGGAGAGTGGTGGGGGAAATGGATTCTCATCATGGGAGGAAAAGGAGGGAGTGATGCCAGAGTAGTTCCCTTTTGGGCCAGGAACTGCCCAAGGGTAGGGTGTGGGTCAGCCTGTGATGGGGCAGAGCAGCAGGTTGACTTGCACCTGCTCACCCCCTCAACCCTTCTTCCTAAGGCTTAGGGAATATGTCACAGCCCAAGACTACCAGGGCATTGGCATTCCCGGGGTCCACAGCTGGCTCAGCAGCAGTGAAGACACTGGGGAAGATGCTGAGGCCATGACTGCTGAGTCCAGGAGTCCCCTGATCTTCCTTCCTCCTGGAAAGTTTTGGAGGGCCCTACCTCCTGGATCTGTGTGAGCTGGAGTTTATCAAGCAATCCTACTGATTTCATATTTAGAGGAAAATACTGCCCCAGGTGCAACCCCAGGAAAAAAATCATTTGGTTTCTGCTCTCCCCCTAGCACACAAAGATCTGCAGCCAGCAGCAGATAGGGACTGGGCCTGGCATGGTGGCTTAGTAGCTAACGTTCTTGCCTTGCATGCGCCAGGATCCCATGTGGGATTCTATTCCTGGCTGCCCCACTTCCCTTCCAGCTCCCTGGCTGTGGCCTGGGAAAGCACTTGAGGATGGCCCAAAGCCTTGGGACCCTGCACCTGCATGGGAAACTCAGAAGAGGCCTCAAGCTCCTGGCTTTGGATTGGCACAGCTCCGGCCATTGCGGCTACTTAGGAAGCACATCAGCAGACAGATCTTTCTCTGTCTCTCTTCTTTGTGTATCTGACTTTCCAATTTAAAAAAATCTTGAAAAAATTACACTACTGAGTTTTGAATCTTTTAAAAATACTTCTTTATTTGGGGCTCGGCACAGGAGCCTAGCGGCTAAAGTCCTTGCCTTGCATGCACTAGGATCCCATATATTCACTGGTTTAAGCCCGGTGGTCCTGCTTCCCACCCAGCTCCCTGCTTGTGACCTGGGAAAGCAGTTGAGGATGGCTGGAAGCCTTGGAACTTTGCACTCATATGGGAGACCAGGAAGAAGCTCCTGGCTTCAGATCAGCTCAGCTCCAGCTGTTGTAACCACTTACAGAGTGAACCATCCAATGAGATCTTCCTCTCTCTCTCTCTCTCCTCCTCTCTGTATGCATACCTGCCTTTCTAATAAAAATAAATAAATACGTTCTTTCAAAAAAATATATTTGGGCCTGGGCCAATGGCTCAGTTGGCTAGCTCTCCCCTTTCAAGCACTGGGATCCCACATGGGTGCTGGTTCATATCCTGGCTCCTCCACCTCCCTCCCAGCTCCGTGTTTGTGGCCTGGGAAAACAGAGAAGGATGGCTCAAAGCCTTGGTACCCCATGCCCATGTGGAACACCCAGAGGAAGCTCCTGGCTTCGAATTAGCTCAGCTTCAGCTTTTGGCAGCCACTTTGGGAAGTGAATCAGCAGATGGAAGATCTTTCTTTTTATTTCTCCTCTCTTTTTCTGATTTGCCTATAAATCAAATCAGTAAAACTAAACCATTTTTTAAAATTTTTATTTATTTATTTAAAGGAAAGAGTGGCAGAGAATGGGTGGGAGAGATATCTTCCATCTACTAGTTCACTCCTCAAATGGCCACGATGGCCACGACTGGTCCAAGTTAAAGCCAGGGGCTCTGAGCTACATCCGGGTAATGTACAAGGGTGGCAAGGGTCCAAGCACTTGGGCTATTTTCTGCTGCTTTTCCAGACTCAACAGCAGGGAGCTAAATGGAAAGCAGAGCCGCAGGGACTCTAACTGGCTCTGATAGGTGATCCTGGCATTGCAAATAGCTTAGCTTGGTATATCATAATTTAGGCCCAACCAACAAAGACAGGGAATAGTCTATAGACGTTTTCCCAGAAGGCAACATCTCAATAGTGAATGGCTGGAAGGATGAAGGAGAGTCACCAAAACTGCCTGTAACATTACAACTAGGAAATGCACCACTATCACCATTATTCCTAACACTCACTGCAATTAGAATGGGCTTTCCCTTCTCTGCACATTGATCTGAGTGCTGTTAAATTCCTTCCCCCGGGGGACCGGCAGCGTGGCCTAGCAGCTAAAGTCCTTGCCTTGCATGCACTGGGATCCCATATGGGCGCCAGTTCTAATCCCAGCAGCTCCACTTCCCATCCAGCTCCCTGCTTGTGGCCTGGGAAAGCAGTCAAGGACGGCCCAAAGCCTTGGGACCCTGCACCTGTGTGGGAGACCTGGAGGAGGTTCCTGGATCCTGGCTTTGGATCAGCATAGCATCGGCCATTGCGCTCACTTGGGGAGTGAATCATCGGACGGAAGATCTTCCTCTCTGTCTCTCCTCCTCTCTGTATATCTGACTTTGTAATAAAATAAATAAATCTTTAAAGAAAAAAATTCCTACCCTCATTCAATCCGCATAACTGCAGACACAAAAATGCCTGCCTCTCATCTCTTTTTCTTTCTTTTTCTTTTTTAATTTACCTATTTTTATTGGGAAGGCAGATTTACAGAGAGAAGGAGAGGCAGAGAAAGATCTTCCATCTGTTAGTTCCTCCTCAAGCAGCCGCAATGGCTGAGTCCATCTGAATCCAGGAGCCAGGACTCTCCTCTGGCTCTCCCACATGGGTGTGAGGTCCCAAGGCTTTGGTGCCATCTTCTACTACTTTCCCAGGCCACAAACAGAGAGCTGTAAGGGAAGCAGAGCCACCAGGACACTAACTGGCATCCAAATAGGATCCTAGTGCATGCAAATGGCAAGGATTTAGCCGCTGATCATCCGTGCAGGGCCCTCTCATCTCCACTTGCCAGAAGACAACAGCAAAGCCAAACAACCTCCTTGGGGAGTCAGAACTGCAACCACCACCCACGTTTGACTTCAGAAAGCCTGCACTTGATGGGGAGCATGAACCTGAGACAAAGCAGACACAGGAGAGAGCCATCTCTCTCCTGCCAGCTCCCAACTTCCCTGTCCTCCTCAGCCCAGGAGGATGACAAGGCTATTGACCTACTGACCTGGAAACCAGGGATGGGAAGTCTCTGAGTCAGAAGCAGAGGATGCTAGACAAGTTCCCATCTACTTACTGGGTCATGAAGTGCGTTCAGGAATGGAGCTGGGCCAGGAGCAGGATGCCCTACCTTACCAACACAATTATACCTCTCGCACTCTATGATCTAAATGATTCCTGTCACAAGGTCCAGCTTCGCGCCACTCACATGATGGACCCCAAAAACGCCACCAGGGGAGGCATTTCTCTGGTGAATCTGTCTGAGAGCCGAGCCTGCTTCAGAGCCAAGTCTGTGTCTGAGGGTGCTTTTCTGAACGGAAAAGTTCTTAAGTCCAGCTGTTCAACTCATGGTTGGCCAAAGGATCACATACCAAGGTGGTCACTAGTAGCTGATGTCATTCCAGTAACTGGACTACTGATCCTTCCCCAACTCCCTTTTCCTAATGTCCGTAAGCCTGGTGAGTCAGATTAGTCATTGTGGGCTCCTTGGTGAAGGTAGCTTGGGAGCCAAGGGCGGCAGACATTCTGAGAGCTCTTCCTGCCAAGTCAGGGTGGGGCCCGTTGAATCACACCCATCTCACAGCACTGGATATCTGAGTGAGGACCAGCCTCACATTCTTCCTTTTTTGTAGATTTATTTATTTATTCGGAAGGGTAGATTTACATAGAAAAGAAGTGACTGCTTTTTCACTCCCGAAATTGCTACAATCACTGGGACTAAGCCAACCTAGAGCCATGAACCAGGAGATTTTTTTTTTTAAAGATTTATTTATTTTTATTGGAAAGGCAGATATACAGAAGAGGAGAGACAGAGAGGAAGATCTTCCACCTGATGGTTCACTCTCCAAGTGGCTGCAATTGCTGGAGTTGAACCAATCAGAAGTCAGAAGTCAGGAGCTAGGAACCAGGAGCTTCTTCTGGGTCTCCCACACGGGTGCAGGGTCCCAAGGATTTGGGCCATCCTTGACTGCTTTCCAAAGCCACAGGCAGGAAGCTGGATGGGAAATGGAACAGCTGGAACATGAATCAGCATCCATATGGGATCCTGACACTTGCAGGCAGGCAGAGGATGGACAGTTGCACCATCATGCCAGACACATATTGCCCTTTCCTGGACACCAGTGGGTTATCCATGGTCCAGGAAAGCAGGAAGGCATCAAATATCACACTGAATGAAAGAAAAGTCTCTGGGTTTCTGAACCTAAGTCAGAGAGAGTCCTCTCAGTGGAAAACCAAGTAGCTGTTCTCCAGGGGGAAGCATGGGCAGCCCCTGCAGGGGCCCAGTGGGTGTCCTAGCATTTGAGAGGAAGCCACAATGAAGAGAGATTGTACCCACCGTTCCCTGATGATCTCTCTGGCCTATGAGCGGCACTGCTCTGAGCTGAGCAAGAGTGCAGTGTCCAACCCAGGCAGCAGAACAGAACTTGGAACAAATAGCTCAGCACAGAGAAACAGAGGGACAATGGGATGGGGCCCAACCACTTCTGCAGACTCTGGAGCTCACAGAATGCCGGACCAGCTCAGCAGCTCTCATTGTGGGAGATAAGTGCTGTTCTTCAGACCGTAGCTTAGAGGCTCCAGAGAGAAACGCCCACATTCAACCAGTGCTGAGAGCCTTTGAGGACATGCTGAAATGGCCCTGGGAATGGTCTGAGTCCTCGTCACCATTCAATTTTACATCCAGCAAGAAGTGAAGGTCTGAGGCCCGGCACAGTGGCCTAGTGGCTAAAATCCTTGCCTTACACAAGTTGAGATCCCATATGGCTGCCAGTTCTATCCCTGTGGCCCAACTTCCCATCCAGCTCCCTGCTTGTAGCCTGGGAAAGCAGTCAAGGACGGCCCAAAGCCTTAGGACCCTGTACCCATGTGGGAGACCTAGAAGAGGCTCCAGGCTCCTGGCTTCAAATCAGTCCAGCTCTGGCCATTGTGGCCACTTTTGAAGAGTGAATCAACTGACAGAAGATCTTCTTCTCTGTCTCTCCTCCTCTCTGCATATCTGCCTTTCCAATATAAATAAACGTTTGCTTTGCTTTAAAGGTGGGGGTGAGGGCCCGCGCTGTGGCCTAGCTGCTAAAGTCCTCGCCTTGAACGCACTGGGATCCCATATGGGCGCAGGTTCTAATCTTGACAGGCCATCCAGCTCCCTGCTTGTGGTCTGGGAATGCAGTCGAGGACAGCCCAAAAGCCTTGGGACCCTATACCCGCATCGGAGACCCGGAAGAGGTTCCTGGTTCCAGACTTCGGACTGGCGCATCACCTGACGTTGCGGTCACTTGGGGAGTGAATCATTGGGTAGATCTTCCTCTGTCTCTCCTCCTCTCTGTATATCTGACCTTGTAGTAAAAATAAATACATCTTTAAAAAAAAAAAAAGGTGGGGGTTGATCCAAGCACATCGACGGGTCGCGGGAGATACACTCAGTGATCTGCCTGGGTGTGGATGGGTGACAGCGACAGGCTAATGGCAAGACCCAGGACAAGGGTGGCAGGGGAGCGTGGACAAGAGGAGCCGGTGAGGAGGGCAGCTGTTGATTTCAGAGCAGGGGCGTCCAGCAGGAAGACAGCAGCATCACACAAAACAGTGACCTGGACATTCCCACAGGCAGTGGTGTCTCTGCTGGCCTGATCTTAATTTCTTACCCGCACTCAAGTTCTGAGAGCATTTCGTCTGGAAAAGGTAGTGGAAAATTCTGCTGGTGTCAGCCCTGAGTTACTGCATTTTCTTGTCATTAATTCCTTCAAAAGATCATGGTGTATTGACGGGATCCTATGAGGATATGCTACTCAAATGACTTATTATGGGCCCGGCGCTGTGGCCTAGTGGCTAAAGTCCTCATCTTGAATGCACTGGGATCCCATATGGGCGCCGGTTCTAATCCAGGCAGCTCCACTTCCCATCCAGCTCCCTGCTTGTGGCCTGGGAAAGAAGTCGAGGACGGCCCAAAGCTTTGGGACCCTGCACCCATGTGGGAGACCTAGAAGAGGCTCCAGGCTCCTGGCTTCGAAACAGACCAGCTCTGGCCATTGTGGCCACTTTTGAAGAGTGAATCAACTGACAGAAGATCTTCTTCTCTGTCTCTCCTCCTCTCTGCATATCTGCCTTTCCAATATAAATAAAATAAATCTTAAAAAAAAGTGAAGGTTTGCATGGCTTTAAAGGTGGGGGTGAAGACCCGGCAGCGTGACATAGCAGCTAAAGTCCTCGCCTTGAACGCACCGGGATCCCATATGGGCGCCGGTTCTAATCCAGGCAGCTCCACTTCCCATCCAGCTCCCTGCTTGTGGCCTGGGAAAGCAGTCAAGGATGGTCCAAAGCCTTGGGACCCTGCACCTGTGTGGGATACCCGGAGGAGGTTCCTGGTTCCCGCTTAGGATCGGCACAGCACCGGCCGTTGCGCTCACTTGGGGAGTGAATCATCGGATGGAAGATTTTCCTCTCTGTCTCTCCTCCTCCCTGTGTATCTGACTTTGTAATAAAAATAAATAAATCTTTTAAAAAATGATTTATTATATATACAGCTTCTCTTCTAGATTATAAAGGTGAATTCAGGAATCACAACTTACCCGACTCTGAATAAAGTGAGTTCTCTTGAATATAGCTAATAAGTGCTTCATAGATGAGAGCTGGGGGGAAGAGCGAGGGGAGAGCAGCAGGCCACTTGGGACACCCACAGCCTATATTACAGGATCGGGCTTTGACTTCCAGCTGCGTTCCCCAGTCCAGCTTCTTGCTGATACAACACCCTGGAATGGAAAGCAACAAATGATGGCAGGGGCCAGCCATAGGAGACCCAGATTGAGTTATAGTTCCTGTCTGGCAGGGCTCTAACCTTTGAGGCATGGGCCAGAGGTTCTCCACTTCTCTGCCCTTTAAATAAGTAAAAGACCATTTTAAATATAAAAAGAGTGAGGGAAGAAAGTGAGGAAGGACTTCAGGGAAAAAAAAAGAAAAGAGGGAAGTAGGACAGAAGAGGGCCGGGTTAAGGAGATTAATTGACTAGAGATTTTAAGGGAAGGCGGTGGTGACAGGCTTGCAGCCCAGTATATATGGTGTCACAGAAATGAACTTATCTATTGCCTCATCCCAAATGGCTGGGGACAGTTTACCTTCGGGCACTACGCAAGTTTGTTGTCCATCAAGGCTGTTGCCTGCCTTCTGTGACAGTCAGAACTCAGCTGCGCAGGCTCCATGGTGATGCAGAGTAGAAACAGGGAGATTCTAAAGGAAAAGCACGGGGAATAGGTTTCTAGCGGCCCTACCAACATGTTTAACTCATTTCTTAAGTGTCTGTGACAGCTCACTCTTTAGCCGGTAACACTGATGTGGGGGCAAGTCTCTTCTATCTCATGAAAGATCTTTTAGTAAATGGGCCTAACCTTCCAGCCCACTCACGGAGAGCACTCTGTGATGATGAAGAAGAAGGGATCCCCGGAACAAGAACCCCAGGAAGCTAGGATGAGGCCCACGTGTGTGGGAGCAGGGCACACAGCCCTGCCCGTACCCCGGGAGCTTTACGCCTCGGCCCTGATCCCCTCAGAGGAACTTCCAGTAAGACCACACAGGACAGAAGGTGGCAGGGAGGAAGGGCAGCGGGAAGGCTCGGACCCGGTCGCTCCATACCGGCGCCGAGGGCAACCGGGGGAAGGCGAGATTTCAAAGCCTAAAGATTACATTTCAACTGAGTTAACACGTCCTCGCATCACTTGATGAAACGAAATGCCTGAGCGGCTTCAGTCAATGAGCTGGCCCTGCTTGATCAAAGTCCAATTGGTCTAAAGAGACTGGCTGCCGCTCCGAGGGCAAGCACACTTCCATTCTGAGTTTAGATGGCTCACTGTGTGCCCCACAGGCCATTACTAGATGGCTTAAGTCAAGAGGCAGGGAACAACAGAAGGTGAGTCTGGGAACAGACACTGAAAAAAAAGTCTGCCCAACACTGAGATCCTGTGTTTCTTCCCAACACCAGGATAAGAAAATAATACTCCAAAAAGACATGGGGTGAGGTAGAAGAGGAACCCCAGAATCAGACGTCACTATAACACTCTTGTGCCTTAGGAACTTGCAGTGGCAAGGAGAAAAGAAGCAGTGTAGGCTCTTCTCCCTAATAAGCCTCTGGAGTGTGTCTGAGGTGGTACAGAAACACCTAGAGGACAATCACACTCCATCACCTGTGTGACTCTAAACAAGTCACTAAATTTCTGAGTCTCCAGTCCCCGTTCTACAAAACCAAGCTAATTACTATCTACTTCATAGGCAGGGTGCAAAATCAAATGATACTGCAGATACAACACATACAACATGACAGCACAATTAAATGTTAATGATACTGCTGCCCCAACATCCAACTTAACAACTATGGACAAGTTTCTGATGGTAAGAAACATAAACAGAAGGATTCTAGACTCTTATCAGCTATGGCAAAAAGTAAAAAAGAAAAACAGCCAAAGCAGCAAGCTTCTACAAGTGCCTCATGGGATACATGAGCTCCCTGCTGATTTATAACCCCTAAGATCATCAGAATGTTACGCATCATTCAACACAGTCAGGGACAACTTCCTCTGGAAGGGCTTACCTGAGGAAGAACTGTTTCAACAGAACAGGACAGGAAAGGAATCGGGGAGAGCGGCTAACACAAGTTAGCCGGAAAGGGAAGAGCCACGTTCCTGAAGGACCAAAAAGAGAAACGGAAGCGGCACTGCTACCTCCCTAAGACCGACATGGAGTGTCGCCCGCACACGGGTTGGAGGTTCACCTGACGGGCAGGTACTCAGTGGCGGTGAAGGTGCTGCTCGGGACACCCACATCCCACAGCTCAGTTCCTGGGGTTACTTCCCGCTCTGCTTCCAATGCCAGCTCCCTGCTAAACTACCCTAGAAGGCAGCAGGTAACGCCTGCAGCACTTTGGCCCCTGACAGCCAAATGGGAGACTCACGTGCCATCCAGGCTCCTGAATTCAGCCTGCCTAAGCCCCTGTTGCTGTGGGCATCTAGGGAGCAAACCAGGGGATGCAAGATCTTTACATGTCAAGGTGTATGTAGGTCTGTCTGTCTCTGTCTGCCTTTTTCTGTCTCTGATTCTTTCTCTCTGCCTTTCAAATAAAACGAATGAACATCAAAAATGTTCAGGACTATTTATTTAAAGGCCAAGCTACAGAGAGAAGGGGAGATGGAGACGGAGAAAGCTTCCACCTTCACCCAACAAGTGGCCGCCATAGCCAGGGCGGAGCCAGACCAAAGCCTGGACGCAGTGGCCCGGCTGTCTTTCCCAGGACACTAGCAGGGAGCTGGTCTGGAGGTGGAGCAGCCTGGATTTGAACTCGCGTACATACAGGATGTTTTGCATCACAGGCAGCAGCTTTATCCACTTACACAAATTATATAGTTTTTTTAATTAAAGGAGATTCATACAAGGCAAAAACATCAATGCAGGCACAATGAGAATGAGCCAATCTAAAGTTCCACAGACAACCTAAAGCATAACTAAGGTAAATCCTGGTGGGTATGCGGTGGCTGGCTTCTGAAGCCATGGTCCTCAGAGATGAGCAAGGGTGGGCGTGTGAGGAGGAAAAGAGAATGAACTTGACACTGGGTGGTCACAGGACCTTGAAGAGAAGTGTGAAAAGAAAGGGACACAGAATGTGGTAACCAAAATGTAGGAACAGGAACCTTCTCCAAACATTCGCTGGCCGTCTTGCAGAAGGGCCCCTGCACCTGCGGGTCTTCAACAAGACACTGCCACACACTACCTACCGGTACCAACTGAGCACAGGACCTGGGCAGTCCAGTTTAGCTGAATAAGCACACGGCTAAAAGAAGTGATGTCACAGGAAGGCGAGAACAGGACAGGAGCGAAGGCTTTGGATGAGTGGCATCCAACTCTGATGTGCTCAGCACTCTGTCTACTGGGAACAGAAGGCTCTGCCCGTACCTCCGAATACTTTCCTCTGTAGCTGCTCAAGCTTCGTTCCATCCTTCGTAAGCGCTGAATCAACTGTTCTTTGTTGAGACTGTCCGAACCGCCAAGGGCGTCCTCGGCCTCACTCTCCATGTCAGAGGGCGGGTCAAAGGCAGCAGGGGAGCTGTCCAGCTCAAGCCGATTCAAGGACTCCCTGGACGAGGTTCGCACCAAAGACTCTTTGGAAGAAGACCGGAACAGAGATTCCTTGATTGGACTTCGAAACAGAGACTCCATGGAAGGCACCCGGAGCTGGAGCTTCTGTGCAAAAGACTGCGTGTCACCTGACTGCAACCAAAACCAAAAGGAGCATGAGGGTTCAAGTGCACACACGTCATCTCCACCACCCCCAGCCACACTAGGAGATCCACGCTACATACACGGCATTGTATGTAACACACTGCTTTCTGAAACAGTGCGGGAGTAGGCATCAGAGGCCGGGGGTGCGGCTCCCAGCTCTGGCAGCCAGTAGCATGACCTTGACTAAGTCGCTCTGGCCCTGATCTCATGGGAGTGTTGAGAGGGTGTCACCTGAACGATGCTCTCCTTGAAGGCAGTGGCCATTTGGATGCACCATGTTTGCTGCCAGTGCATACCAAGTATGTAAAACACAGGTGTGCACCTTGGCAGGCTCCCACAATGGGGTCGACTGTCTCAAAGACCCCAGGAGTGAGATGCTCAGGGGAGACAGAGTCACAAGCACGCAAAGATTGTGAAGAAACAAAAAGATGCTCTTCAGCGTAGACTTCTAAAAATCAAACACACACTTATAGAGGTTTAAAGATATTTCTAAGCGACATTAATGATAGTATGGGTTAACCATCCTAACCCGTTAATAGCTGTTGAGAGTAAAGATTGGCCAAAATGGTCTACAGCCTTCACACACCAACAAATTCATTACGGTTCCATACAACAGTAAATCCCAGATAGAATACAAATGTCCAATCACTACAAGACACCTTAGACACTCACGGAAAGAACCTCAAGACACAGTAGACAATGGCAAACAATCTGGATATAAAAGAATGTGTATACTGTGAATTCATTTTGACTTAAAACGTATTATCTTTTTTTTAAAGATTTATTTCTTTTTATTACAAAGTCAGATATACAGAGAGGAGGAGAGACAGACAGGAAGATCTTCCCTCTGTTGATTCACTCCCCAAGCGGCCACAACAGCTGGAGCTGTGCGGATCTGCAGCCATGCGCCCAGAGACTCCTCCAGGTCTCCCACATGGGTGCAGGGTCCCAAGGCTTTGGGCTGCCCTCAACTGCTTTTCCAGACCACAAACAGGCAGCTGGATGGAAAATGGAGCTGCCGGAATTAGAACCGGCACCCATATGGGATCCCAGCATGTGCAAGGCAAGGACTTGAGCAGCTAGGTTATCACACTGGGCCCCAAAGCACATTATTTTTCAATGTATGTATATGCTTGTACAAAGCCTTCGGAAGCAAAACATGAAGGATAAACACCAAAGTTAATGCAGGTACTCCTGAGTAGGATTGGGATTATTTTTCTTCTCATTTGTATATTCATTTATATATAAGGGGGACCCTGGCACTGTGCTGACAGACCACACTCAAACACATAGAGACCTGGATTAAGGTTCTGGCTGCACTCAGGCTCAGCCCAGTTCCACCCACTGTGTGCATCGGAAACTACACCAGCACATAGGGGTGCTCTCTCGCTCTAGCCAACAAATTAATTTTCAGAAAGAAATTGTATTTCTTTTAAAATCTTCCTTCCAGATGATATGACTCAACATGTTTCTAGCATGGCTGTCACTATGATTTCTTGAAACTGTAAAGTCAGGGCCCTGTGTGATAGCTCAGTGGCTACATCCTTGCCTTGCATGTGCCAGAATGGCATGTGGGCGCTGGTTCATGTCCCAGCAGCTCCTTCCCACCCAGCTCCCTGCTTGTGCCCTGGGAAAACTGTAGGCCCCGGTCTCCCAAGGGTTAACACCACAGCTTAACTTCTTTCTCAAGGTGTAACAGAATGGGCAATCTTGGCCTGATGCACTCAGCCCCCGGCTTCTCTGGCAAGTTCCCTCCTTCCTGCTTCCCCTTGTTGCATGTCCTTGGGGGAGCTTAGGTGTGGCTTAGCAATCTCCTTCCTTCCTGCTTCCCCTTGTTGCATGTCCTTGGGGGAGCTTAGGTGTGGCTTAACCATTGGGAGGATCCTGGGAGGGGCCAAGCAGACTATAAAAGATGCAGCTTGACTTCAAATAAACGGCATTCTCCTCACAGGAATGACCCACTGTGTCTGTGTGTTGTCTGTTGTCTGTCTCATAACCCTAGTCCCTCCGCTCGACTCGGAATACGTGGTGCACGACTCGGGATACGTGGCGACGCGGGCGTTGCCAACAGAAAACAGTAGAGGACGGCCCAAAGCCTTGGGACCCTGCACCTGCGTGGGAGACCCATACGAAGCAAGCTCCTGGCTCCTGACTCCTGGCTCTGGATTAGCTCTGCCCCCCAACCACTGTAGCCACGTGGGGAGTGAACCAGCAGATGGAAGAGTTTTCTCTCTCTCCTTTTCTCTGTAAATCTGCATTTCCAATAAAACTAAATAAATATTCTTTAAAAAACCTATAAGGTCAGATTTCATTTTTGTTAATGCATTTACTTTATTTCCCTTAAATTTTAAAACGAGAAATAAGTGGATATTAAATCCAGATTAAACTTTTTCCAGGAAACAAGAAGCACAGTTACATTGGCAATACATATTATTTCACATGTCTGAACACTACAGTTTCAATGGAGATTCAAATACTTATACAAATACAGATTGACCAATATCCTGAATTGCATTTAAAAAAAATTAGGAACAGACCTGATGAATGGTTGGCTCACTTCCATTAACACTGTCAGAAGAGCTCCTGGCGTAGGCAGACGCATTCTAAGGAAACAAAAGAAATAAGGAAGAGGAATAGAACACCAGCCTGCAACAAAAGCAAAATCCAAGTATCAAGACTCACTGGACACATTTATCTATTAAACAAAATTAGTAATTGTTCATTTATTAATATTTTCATGCAAGGCAAGACTAGTATGGTGAGTATTTTAGAAAACTCAATTTACTATATTTATAACTAAATAGCAGAGATTAGTAACAAAAATTATTTCAAGCTAATCACACAGCCCATCTCTAATTTTTCTCTCCCATACAAAATCCAATACCAGACACTCATTAGCAAAATTTAAGTAAAAAACCTATCTTGAAAAAGAAGTAATCTCAATTATTCCCTAAAATAACAAATTTATTTGGTTAACCAATAAGGAATATCTTGATAATAAGTAATGAAACCAGGCCCAGTGCAGTAGCCTAGCTGCTCAAGTCCTCACCTTGAACATTCTGGGATCCCATATGGGTGCCGGTTCTAATCCCGACAGCTCCATTCCCATCCAGCTGCCTGTTTGTGGCCTGGGAAAGCAGTCAAGAACGACCCAAAGCCTTGGGACCCTGCACCCATATGGGAGACCAGAAAGAAGCTCCTGGCTTCAGATGGGCAAAACTCCAGCCATTGTAGTCACTTGGAGACTACAATCAGCAGATGGAGGATCTTCCTGTCTGCCTCTCCTCCTCTCTGTATATCTGACTTTGCAATAAAAATAAATAAATATTTTTTAAAATAATAATAAGTAATGAAACTGCCACATTCATTTGAGGACAGCAATCTAAATGAAACTGTTGGGACAGTATCAGAAAAGCTTCTAACGTAAAACTTCTCCCATGTGTGAAAGCTATTTGCTTTCCTCAGTTGATAAGGCAAATACCCAAGATAAGCACCATCCTACTGGTTAGAATGTTCATGGTTCGTGGTAAGGAATGAAATTCCTTAAGATTCAAAATTCTACACTACAATCATGATGTATAGAACTAATCATCAAGCTATGGTGAGAGCTTTAGAAACAGCTCATGATAAAATACCTCTGTGTTTTACAGGCATGGCGACAAAGACAGCTCTGGCCGCCTTGCTCGGCAGCTTGGCAGCCTCCCTGGCACGCGTCTCCCCACTCTGATCTGGCCTGACTCTTCCATAGCCACACAGATGGCACAGAGCTCTACAAAGCGCATCTCCGGTTCCTGAACTCTGATGTATTTGACACAAACTACTGCGCTATGATATACATAAGATGTCTACATGATGCTAGTCTATCATTTAAATACTAACCGAAGCACTAGGGAACGGGACAGGATTTGTAAAATCTGCTTCAAACACCAAGGGCGTGGGCTGCCCGCGTGGGGAGGGCTCTGGCGGTAAAATCAGAAAGGAGAGCGCGTGGCAGGTGCGCAGGGCCGGGAGCCAACTGCTGCCCGGAGATCACGATAAGGGGACAGGGGCAAGTTTTGCTCTACTGTCACTCCTGTTTCCACTTTTGTAATGTATTTCAATTTTTTCTTAATAATAAAAAAAAACACCTTCTTTTCAAGAGAAGCATGAGTTGAATTGTATCAGTCTAAGACTTTCCTTAAAGTCACACGGGAAAGAAGGCTTGAGAGAACACAGGGAGAAACTTTTCCCATTTTGTTCTCTGCCATTTGAAGAATTTTCAGTGGGTCACAAGGAATATCACCCGTACCTGTGCAGTGTCACAACATAATCCTAAACGCTATACAATCCAAAATATATTCTACAGGGCTCAACAATTCTCCCAGCCAGTCAGTATACGAACACGTAAATTATGGACAAAGAACATGAAGGACTTCCTAACACATGTGAATAAGCAGGAAGAATGGCAAGAGGGAGAGTCTACACTCTGTCTAAAGTAAATGACACAAAACATGATGGTGATCTCCACAAGCCAGTCCACCATCATCGGAAACATATAGCCCAACATTCGAAAATGTCCCCTCTCTGCATATGTATTTCAACTTGTACTACTATGCGATACAAATCAAATCAGGTGGGCGACCTTTAATATGCCAAGCGCCACTGGGATACTTACAACCTTATCTGCAGGTTATACAAAATTATCAACTTAAAAATTAGTGCATGGGCCCGGCGCAATGGTGGCACAGTGGTTAAGGTCCTCACCTTGCACGCCCGGAATCCCATATGGGCGCATTCTAATCTCGGCAGCCCCACTTTCCCATCCAGCTCCCTGCCTGTGGCCTGGGAAAGCAGTCGAGGACGGCCCAAAGCCTTGGGACCCTGCACCCACGCGGGAGACCCAGAAGAGGCTCCTGGCTTCGGATTGGCATAGCATCGGCCATTGCGCTCACTTGGGGAGTGAATCATTGCACAGAAGATCTTCCTCTCCTCTCTGTCTCTCCTCTCTGTATATCCGCCTTTCCAATAAAAATAAAATAAATCTTTAAAAAAAAAATTAGTTCACTGTAGGTATATTAAGCTTGCCCGTGGTCGCACTAGCAGAGCCAGACTCGACGACTTCCTGAGCCTTCCAGGCCCTCGTGCTGAATGTCCCCCAACCCTGATTTAAGAAAAGGCAGGACAGCTAAGGAGAGTCCTGGCTTAGTTTGCCCTCTAAATCGAAACCAGGCATTTCGAGAAGCAAAGTGAGATTTTGTCATGGCCTGTAATGTGGTCTCAACCTGCGGCCTGGCAAATGCCCGTTGCACTGTTCCACCTGCAGGGAGCTGTCTGTGGCTTGCCTGGAGTGAAGCCATCACATCCTTGTGCCTGTCGCTTTTTCACGCCTCTGCACCACCAGGGCACGCTCACACACGGGTCTCCACTTTAAACTAGGATCTTGCAGAGCACAAAGTCCTACATCTGCATGCCAGTCCCCAGGACCTAACGCTTCACCTGTGAGTGCACAAGAAATCCTCTCTAGTCCCTTCTTTCTCAAGGCCTTCCTCCAGACAGAAGTCTGAAGAACCAACTCAACACACACCAACACTCAAGTCACCAATGTTTTCTGCTGGAGGAAATTCTTCAATTGCGGGAAATCCTTTGGAAGCATTTAAATAGTACACATGACAGTGTATTTCACTTAAAAACACAAATTTCTTGCCAGGTTTGTTCTCAATTACATTTTTTTTCCATCTTTCAATTATTTTATTGACTGCAAAGCACTAAGGAATGACAACACAGGTTTTAGAATTTGGGGTAAAGAGATGCCTAAAAAAAAAAAAAAAAAAAAACACAGGGCCCGGCACAGTAGCTTCATAGCTTCATGGCTAAAGTCCTCACCTTGCACATGCTGGGATCCCATAGGTGCTCTAATCCTAGTGGTCCTGCTTCCCATTCAGCTCCCTGCTTGTGGCCTGGGAAAGCAGTCTAGGACAACCCAAAGCCTTGAGACCCTGCACCAGCTTGAGAGATCTGGAAGAAGCTCCTGGCTCCTGGCTTAGGATCGGCTAAGCTCCAGCCACTATGGCCACTTGGGGGGTGAAGCAGTGGACAGAAGATCTTCCTCTCTGTCTCTCCTCCTTTCTGTAAATCTGACTTTCCAATAAAAAATTTTAAAATAATCTTTTAAAAAAACAGAATTGAGACTGGGCAGAGGAGGGCGTGAGTCCCGGGCCTCCTGCACCCACTTGGCAGACCCGGATGTAATCTGTCTCACCCTGAGAAGTTTCCTTCCTAAAGTTAGATTTAGAATGTAATGTAAGGTTGCTTGTGGCCATTTGCATACCGAGTTTTATCCGGCTACGCGGGTTTGGTACAGAAACGTTTTCTCATTTTTCAGAAGATCTAAATCCCGCTTCAGTCAGTACCCAATCTAACACTAAAAGCCATTTTCAGTGGGTGAATTGCTCTAAAGTTTAACCTGCCAAAGCATGGACTTCTCAGATACTTTAATGAAATTATACACAAGATTCAAAATCATGTGAATTCAGTCAGCGGAGAAACAATGGTAGCTGTTTCCTTTCAGAAATTCAATGGACACAAAACTGATGCAACAGACACAAAACACGATGCAGTTATTTTCGATTGTAAACTCCATCTATTTAATGTGCTTTAATTACAAATGTGTGTAACAACAAATTCCCCCTCAAAATGTGAGTCAGACTTCAAAATATCCTCCCTCGGGAGAAAACAGGTTAGCCCAAGAGAAGGTGGCCCCTAGCGATTTAGTAGGTGTTATTTCATCACTGTTAAAAAGCTACCAGGAAGCACAACAGCCATCAGAGTCCAGCAATTCACCCTCTGATTTCTTAGAAAAGTGTTATTAGCAAACACACACTGCAGGTGCTTCACGAGAAGGTGAGTGACGGGCGGCAGGTGTTGCATCCCGCCAAAGGGGATGCAGAAAGCGGCGGGAGGACTCACCACACGGCCACTCTGGGGTTTAGGCTCTTTGGAGGAATCCAAAGCAAAGATAGTGTATTCAGAGAGAAAAGCAGGCTCTGCTATCATCCCGGCTAGTAGCTGTCTCATTCAGGGCAATCCAAAACAAAACACAAGACGAAAAACAAATCATCATGGCACGTTGCAAAGTGTTCTCGTCGCACAGCACGCCTAACACCGGAAGGGCCCTCACTCGCCCACCCCCTCCCTGCCCCCAGCAGCAACAGCAAGCTGCCGGGGTGGGGGGGGTGGTGGGGGGAGATCAGAAATGCAGTTGAGTTAAACACGCAACATGAATAAATTCTCGAGCTATTCCACACGGTGTCGTTTCTATGGCTAACGGGGCATAACAGACATCTCACACTTTCAAGGAAGCAAGATCTTCTACGTGTTCTTACCAAGATAATATAATGGTAACAATGATGCCAACAGAGTGGGGGAACTCGGGGAGGTGATGGACAGTCCATAGCTTTGATGGTGGTGATGGTTTGAGCCTGCAGAAAGCCCCTGGCCTGGCTTTGGCCTGGCCCATGCCCAGTCTTGGCAGCCACTTGGGGAGTGAACCAGCAGGTGGAATCTCTCTTTATCGCTATCTCTCCCTCTATCTCTCTGTAACTGTTTTTTAAATTAATAAACTTAAAAAAAAAGAACAGAAAGAGATTATATATCATGATTAAGTAGGATTTACTACTGTAATGAAAGATTAACATCTGAAAATCCTTTAATGTGACACACCATATTTAACAGAATAAGAATTCAAACACCATACACATATCAACAGACACAGAGGACATAACAGACAAAATTCAAAGTTGCCTCATCATAAAAAACATTCGGCAAAGAAAGGACAGAAGGGAATAGCAATATGATTAAAAACTTACATGGAATTACATGAAAAAGGAGAAAGAACAACCAAGACATTCAACAAGAGCAGAGTAGAAAGCCATGACTACAAGATCTACATGACCTACAAGAATTAATGGAAGATGAAAATGATATTAAGACTCATCGTGCTGGGGGCCAGCAATGGTGGCTTATCAGGCTAATCCTCCACCTGCAATGCCAGCATTCCTTATGGACACCAGTTCAGGTCCCAGCTGCTCCCTGCTCGTGGCCTGGGAAAGCAGTGGAGGATGGTCCAAGGTCTTGGGATCCTGAACCCACAGGTGAGATCCAGAGAACATCCTGGCTTCAGATCAGCTCAGCTTCAACTATTGTGGCCATGTGGGGAGTGAACCAGTGGAATAAAGACTGGTCTGTCTCTCTCCTCTCTACAAATCTGCCTTTCAAATAAAAATAAATAAGTATCAAAAAGAAAAGACTTACAATACCAAATCAAAGTGAACAACGCAGCAACAAAGGAGCAGATGCAGAGCTCAGAAACAAAGCTACTCACAGATGAACTGCTGATTTCTGTACAAGCACAAAAAAAGCAGTGTGCAGAAAGATCTGACATCGCACAGACAAACAACAGGACGTGAACCCTGACCCCTCACACCATCCCGAGGGATCATTTCCGGGTGGGGTATACATACATCCATCTAAGTGCAAAAAGCAAAACAATACAGGACAACCTTCTCAGTGTCAGAAAATGATTCTTTTAAAGGCCTTCATCCATGTATTGGAAAGGCAGAGACACAGAGCCCCTATGTACCACTTCACTCCACAAGTGCCTGCAGTGGCCTCAGCTGGGGCTGAGGCTGAGAGCTGTGAACTCAAGCCAGATTTCTCATGAGCACGGGTGGAATCCAATCACTGGACCCACCACCTCTGCTCCCAGGATGGACATGAGCAGAAGCTACCGTCAGAAGCAAGCCAGGCACTGCAGCCGGGCATTCAGACACAGGACACAGGCCTCTTCGTGCCAGGCAAAAACCTACTGCGGGTTACTCCCCAACCCCCACCACAACAACAGCAAAGAACACTGGCCATAAAATAAAATATTGATATACTGGAAAAAAAATCTTAAAACTAAGAATTTTTGGCTCATCAAGGAATACCATTAAGATAATGAAAGACAAACCAGAATGAAAGAATACATTTGCAAGATACAGATCCCGGAAAAACTTATAGCCATGTTATATAAAAAGAACTCATACAAATTAATGAGAAAAAGTTAACCCAAAAGAAGAAAAGGGCAAGGCACTTAGCATAGCCTTTTGTAAAAGGATGAATCGGTGATCAATGAACAAGTGAACAATGCCCAATCTTACTAATCTTCAGAGAAATACAAGTTAAAGCACAAAGGCCACAGCACATTACCAGAACATTGAGATTTAAAAAAAAAAAAACTATAAATGCCGGGGCGCAGGAGCAACTTGCATCAAGTCCTTGCGGGGAGGAAAATCTCTAGAACCACCCTGGGGAACCATGGCTGCAGCTCCTTCCAAGCGGGCAGAGCAGCTCCTTCCTCTGAGCCAGCACACAACCAACAGGAACCAGAAGAAACGCAGAGCAGCCAAGCACTGGGGACAAGCCAACGTGTCCATCGAGGAAGGCAAGAGGCAAATACTACCCCATTCCAGGATGGTGGTGCTCCCGCTGGGAGAGGGAAGGGAGCACTGAATTTCCAGTGGTGCCCCTTTTCCTGACCTGGATGGTTGGAACACAGGAATCCACTTCATGACAAGTCATCAACCTATGCACTTACATGGTACCCTTTCTGGTATACCTGGGTTATACATCACAGGGAAGAAATGAGGTTTAAAAAAAAAAAAGAATTTCGGTGCCAGCTCCTAGCTACACGGAAGCAGTGATGGGACTCCTCAGTTTTTCACTCAC
Source organism: Ochotona curzoniae (assembly GCF_017591425.1). Taxonomy (NCBI): domain Eukaryota; kingdom Metazoa; phylum Chordata; class Mammalia; order Lagomorpha; family Ochotonidae; genus Ochotona; species Ochotona curzoniae. The sequence continues at coordinate 45,447 of NW_024466897.1, forward strand.
CAGTCTGAAAATGCAGGACTTTCCCCCATAAGATGATACATTAAACAAATTGTTATTAAATTATTCTGAAAGTTTTAAATGCTAAATGCAGGATATATTACTCCTTCAAAGAACTTAGAACTAATCACATAATTAATAGAAACAGTATGTAGGAATTACATAATTGGCCTATCAAAATCACTGCCCATTTGATCAGCAGCAGCGTTACACTACATTCCAGAACAATTCCACTTCTTCTGAGGGGGATTTTTAAGCAGAAATTTCGAGCTTACCTCTCTATTGGGTGTGCCTTCATCAAGCTGCTCTGTAAATGAGGAGGTCCTGGTCCTGGTGCTTGTTGGTGTTGAAGAACCAGAGGGAGCCTAGAGTGAAGAGTTATTGCACAGATTAGAAGGACTGACATTACCAAGTGCACTATGGACAGGGTACTTCCTAGTCCGGGTCAAGCTCCGTGACTCAATGAAATGCAAAGAGCAGACACAGGACAAAGAGTAAAGGAGAACGGTTCTATGGACCAGCTGCAAGACCTGGATACTTACTCTGCCCTTGGCCTGACTCTGCCATCCACCAGAACTGTGATCCTAGCTAATTTTTTGAAAGCCATGTCTCTTCACTTATGAAATAATTGTGATGGTAACAAAATAAGGATGATTTTAGGGAAACTGAGGCCAAGTGCTCTAGCCTTCTCTGTACTATCCCTGGATCTGCCCAAGCTGCACACACACTGCTCTGGGGTGAGAGCTCACCACACACATGCAAACACACGATGACACACTTAGTTCACAGCAGATGTAATACCACGGGGGGAGAGACACATCAGATCCCTACCTCACACTTACTCTAAAGATTTAAAAGTTTATTTGAACACTAAACAAAAAAAGGCAGTCTATTTCTACAATCTCTGATCACAAAAGTTTCATGACCAACGTCTTTTCTATAAAGTGCTCCAATAAGTCCACTGGTGAGAACTTAGAAAACTTACTAACCCAGTCACTGTATCTGGGCTTACCCAAGCTCCTTCAGACAGACACACCCGTGTGTGACTCTGAGTCATAAGTAAGCAATATGAGAAAACAGACATGGAGAAATGCAGTCCATCGTCTGGCAAGCGTGAAGACAGAACTTCCGCAGCCTTAGGAGATGCAACGCTGCTGTAGACTCAGGCAGCTGCACCATGCTTACCAGGGCAACCCCCAAGCGAGGCAGGAGGCAGCCATCAGCCAAACACTGTCCCCTTAAGGGACGTCTGTAATCTGTAGAATGCCTTGAACAAATTCCTTCTCTGCATACCAAGATGGGCTGAGTTTCATCCTAAAACTGAGAACTCTAACACACACAAAACAATAGGACGAGAAGGGGGGCATTCTGCATTCTAGCTTCCTGGACTAAGGCAAGGCGGATAGCTGAAGTATTTGGGTTCTTGCCACAACACACAGGAGATCTGGATTGAGTTCCTGGTCCATAGCTTCAGCTCCGCCCAATCACAGCCCTTGCCGGTATCTGGGACCCCGGGCTCAGGCTCTCCTGCATTAGGCTGCCACTTCCGGTGCTCAGAGCCCATAACTGGAGTGCCTGGAATCAGGTCCTACTCCATTTCTAACCCAGCCTCTCACTGATGACGGGCCCCACCCTGGCTGTGGCAGGCATCTGAAGAATGAGCCAGCACTTAGGGAAGATCCTCTCCTCCTCTTTCTCTCTCCTCTTTCTCTCTTCTCTTCTCTCTCTCTCTTCTCTTCTCTTCTCTCTCTTCTCTCTTCTCTTCTCTTTTCTCTTCTCCCTCACTTCCCATCCAGCTCCCTGCTTGTGACATGGGAAAGAAGTAGAGGGTGGCCCAAAGCCTTGAGACTCTGCAACCATATGGGAGGCCTGGGAGAAACTCCTGGCTCCCAGCTTTGGATTTGTACAGCTCCCGCCATTACGGCCGCTTGGGGAGTGAAACAGTGGACAGATCTCTCTGTCTCTCCTTCTCTCTGCAAATCTGCTGTTCCAATAAATACATCTTTTCAAACTGGGAAGGGAAAGTAGTTGCTGGACGGTGTTTATTCCAAGCCTACTGTTAAGTGAAATTTCAGACTAAGTCTAAAATCACTTTTACTCAAATTAACGGAAGGGACTGGTGCTGTGGTATAACAGGTGAAGTTGCTACTTTAACACCAGCATCCCATACTGGTGCTGACTGGACACCTGGCTGTTTCACTCCGGATCCAACTCACTGCCAAGGTGCCTAGAAAAAGCAGGGAAAGATGCCTTAAATCCTGGGACCCCTGCAGCCACCTGGAGACTCGGGTGAACGTCCTAGTTCATGGCTTCAACCTAGCCTAGCCCAAGCTGTGGTGGCCATTTGGGGAGTGAACCAGGGGATGCAAGACTTTCTCTCCATGTAACTCTGCCTTCCAAATAAATAATTTTTTTTAATTCACAAGAAATTCAATAAACCTTCTACCTACAGCCACAGTCTTGCAATCAGGCAGGTCCAAGGTTGTTAAGTGTCTCCAGGTTGTCACTCTGAGCAGGAGGAGCTTATCAGGACAGATTTCACAGCTTCATGTCAACTCTAGGAACAGGGTTACTGAGGGGATAGAAGACTAGAAGGTAATTAGAAAGGCAATACCAGAATAAAGGAGCTATCTCTTGACCGACCACCTCTCTGTCACTCCAACATTAAGAAATCTTTGAATCATTAATTCAGCTATCCAAAGATCTGGAAGTCAGGAAAGGGCTACCCCAGAGAGCGACCCCCCAATCCTGCGAGAAACATATTCCACTGTAAATTTTCGAAGCTGGCATGACATCCTTCAGCTTGGCTTCACACGAATCTAGGCGGCCACTGAGCACACCCAGGAGCCACCAGAAACAGACAAAAGCAAACGATGGAGCTCACGCAGGGGAACGAGAGGTTCTAGATCACCCTGCCCTCAGAAAAGGAGCATCGCGTGGAACAGCCCGACCTGCTGGCTTCCCGCTCCTCCTCTGCAACTCCAAGTAAAGGGCACACTAAGGAAAAGGCCCGGCACGAAGAGCCGAGAGTACTGGAGCATGTGGCCTGGGGCGCAGCCACTGCGGAGTGTCTGTGTCTGATCCCCGGCTCAGTGCTTGCTACTGGAGACCCTGGAACACAGCAGCAATGGCTCCAATAACTGGGATCCTACCACGCATGTGTGAAACCTGGATTGAGCTCCTGGCTCTCAGATGCTGACCCTCCACCCCGGCCCCTGTGGGCATTTGGGAGCTGAACCAGCACACAGCAGTGCTCTTTCCAGCTGCCTCCCAAACAATTAAAAAAGAAGAAAAGAAATAACTTAGGTTCTTCAAACCACATTTGAGCTCACTAATCCTCCCAGCCATTAGAAATCTGTGAAGTCAGACTCCTAAGCTATTTGTCAAGAAATGTGATGGCCTGCATCTAGGCTCACAATTAATGCTTCCCCACCACTTAAATAAGGACTCATCACAAGTCTCAAGTCAACGTAGAAAAAAACAGCATGGTCACTGTTTCAGGAAAACACAGCAAAAGAAAAGCTGCTGCAGATGGCAGAGGATGTAGGGACTGAAGAGAGAGGAGTTAAAGAATAGTTTATTGAGGGGGATCACGAAGAGAAGTGCAGTCTGGAGCAGCTATAGGGCAAATGCAGCCCCCTGCCAGGATAACCAGATAGACCTGGACTTTCTCAAGAAATACTGACTGACACTCTAGACTGACTTAGTGCCCGTTGACCCCACAGAGCTTGCGGTAAGCTAAGGGGCTGCCCGGAGCCTGCATCCATCTCTGTGTACCCAAGTTCGAGTCCCGGGAGCATGCTGAGATGCTGCAGATGACGGCTCCCCTCCAGGTGGGAGACCGAGATTCTAGGTTCAGCTTCAGCTTGGCCCATCCCCGGCTATTGTGGGCATCTAGGGAATGAAAACAGCTGATGGAAGTTTCTGTCTGCTTTGTAAATGAAAAAAATAACCATCTTGTGTGTCAACTCAGAGCTTGTAGTCGGCAATCTGAGTTTTTTATCTTCTTGTCCAAAAATTGGGAATGATGGCACCTGACCTGCTCACCTGTTTCGTTGGTTGTGTTTGAAAGCAGTTGTAACAGAAGACCACACGCTTATTTAACAGGGTTTGCAAGAAAGGTAGGTCATTGTCATGGGTTTGAGAGACAAGTATTTCCACTGGGAAATCGGTGTGTGCAACGGTCTTGTGGCTGCATACAGCAAATCATTCCAAAAGAGCAAGGATGGGGCCCAGCACAGTAGCCAAGTGGCTAAATCCTCCCCCTGGCAAGCACCAGATCTCATATGGGCACCAGTTCGTGTCCCAGCTTCTCTACATCCCATCCAGCTCCCTGCTTGTGGCCCAGGAGTTCAGCGGAGAATGGCCCCAAAGCCCTGGAATCCTGCATCCGTGTGGGAGACCCTCAGTAAGCTCCTGGCTTCTAACTTCAGATTACCTCAGCTCTGGCCATTGTGGTCATTTGAGGAATGAAACAACAGATGGCAGATCTTTCCCTGTCTTTCCTTCTCTCTGTAAATCTACCTTTCCAATAAATAAATAAATAAATAAATAGATAAATAGACAGACAGACAGATAGGGTAAGGTTGACATCTAGATATAGTCTTGATGGATAGTGAACAATCACAGAGCAAGGAAAAGGTATCCAGGGTTTATTATTCCCAAGACTACATTAGTTTTCTAATGTTGCATAAGTTGTCAAACCTTCAGGCCTCATAACCGGATACGATGGCACAGCTGTACGGGTCAGATGCTCCGTCTGTTGTGATGCTGGAACATCTGGTATGTCAAACACCTGCTTCCAATGCATGGTCCTCTGATTCCTTCATCTACCTCTGTAGTATTTTTTTTTAATTAGATATAAACTACTTTCTTTAAGATTTAAAAAATACAGAGTTGACAGAGAGAAGGAAAGACAAAGAGGTCTTTCATCTGCTGTTGACTCACTCTGCAAACAGCTACAACAGCCTGAGAGCTGGGCCGCTCAGAAACCAGCTGCTTCTTCCAGGTCTCCCACATGCGTGTAAGGGCCCAAGCACTTGGGCCATCTGCTGCTGCTTTCCCAGGCCACTACCAAAGAGCTGGATAGGAAGTGGAACAACCAAGACTCGAGCTGGCACCCATATGGGATGTATGTGCCTGGCTTCTGTCTTCATCCTGATCTCTTTCTCTCTTAATCTCTCTCTCTCTGTGTCTCTAACTTTGAGAAAAAGAAAACACATCTAGTATTCTCAGAGAGGTAAAAGATTTTACATGTAGAACAAGAACCATGCTATGACAAAAGCAAAA